>NW_023277038.1:0-23042 GCF_003668045.3 Cricetulus griseus
TTGTCCAGGTTGTCCTGACTACCTCTTGGGTGCTAACTGTAACAGCCACAATACTGGGCACTTTTTACTTTTGTGCATGCTCACCATTTGGCCTGTGCTTACTCCCCTGTGTCAGGTCACTGCAACCATGTTGGTTCCTGTGATGTATGTCTGGTCTTCATGCTTGGTGGCAGGCTCCTTAACATGTTTCTGCCATTTACCATTAGTGAGCATACTGTAGCCTGAAGCTTGCACGGATAAGGATATGCATGCTCCTGTATGTCCTGGAGTTCAAACCCAACTTCTCTCAAGTCTGTTGCCTTTCACAAATTGCTTCATTTTCCTGGGCCTCCCTGTAGCTCTGTCTGCTCTTGAATGACCTGCCTTTGGTTCATAAAGGCACAAGCCATCATGCACAGCCGAGGTAAACATTTGTTCAGCCCAGATGTTTACCATTGGCATGCAATCTATATATCTCCTTAGGAGAGATTATGGTCCTGTGTTTCATGCATGCTATCTAGGCAGCCAGTCTTCCAGCTGGTCTACATGCCCTGCCTTCTCCATGTATTGAGGCCTCATCTGTGTGGATAGCAGATACAAACATTCCTCGATCTTTATAGGTATACTGCCTCTGGAAACTTGGTTTACATCTCCAGCCAAGTTAGTATATTTTGTGCTTCTGTTTTTTTCTAGTGTACAGTTTCCCAGTGTGATTACAATGTTGAGTTGTGAAGTAGGAAAACAAACAACTTTTTTTTTGGTTTTTCCAGACAGGGTTTCTCTGTGGCTTTGGAGGCTGTCTTGGAACTAGCTCTTGTAGAGCAGGTTGGTCTCTAACTCACAGACATCTGCCTGCCTCTGCCTCCAGAGTGCTGGTATTATAGGCTTGTTCCACCAACCCCCAGCTAAACAGACAAATTTCTAAGGAATTGGCTGGGCAGGGAAATATTGCCCCCCCTTCTTATATCTGCAAGGATTCTAAGTTACTGCTTGAATTGTCTCTGGAAAATGTGCAAATATTTGTGGGTCTAGAGAAGCCGAGGCAAGCAGAAGTAAGAGGTGGAGGACAGCCAAAGCTACAGAAACAACTTTGTCTTTAACATAATATACCCAACTCCTCCAAATAAGTGTCCTCTGCCCTTATTTTAATCTGCAGTTTCACACATTCGCCAGTAGGTGGGAGTCTTGTCACAGTGACTGACTAAAATGTCCAGTATTCAGACTTTTGTGGGGTTCCAGGGCAGCCTTGACTATTACACAGAGAAAAACAAAAGTCACACACAAAGTAATGTCTCTCAAGTGCTGGCACGGGAATACCATAGTTACTGGATCCCCACAGCTGTCCGAGGGAACAAAAGTCCTGGTGGCCTCCATTCTGATGCTGCGTTCCTGTTCAGCACCCAATCTCCAAGTATGGTATTGTGAGTCAAAGCACAGCCAGGTTACTGTGTATCATTTTGTTCAGGTCTATTCCAAACAGCCTGTGGACAAACATGGGACTATCACTATGGACTACAAAGACAGCATCATGGTACCCTGCCTTTTAGCCTGTCTTCCTTCCTTCCTTCTTTCCTTTCTTAGTCAAGATTTATTTATTACTTATACAGTGTTCTGCCTACCTGCCAGAAGAGGGCACCAGATTGAATTGTAGATGGTTGTGAGCCACCATGTGGTTGATGGGAATTGAACTCAGGACCCCTGGAATAGCAGTCAGTGCTCATAACCTCTGAGCCATCTCTCCAGCCACACAGCCTGTTTTACAAATATTGTTTTCATTAGTTCTGTATGCAGTGTTTCCTGCTCTTGCACAGGGCCAAAATTCAGTTCCACATACAACCACTTTTAACTCAGGTCGAAGGGATCAGCTTTCCTTTTCTGGTCAAAATCAGCTCAATGTATTTGGATACATACATACACATACACACACACACACACACACACACACACACACACACACTCAGAGAGAGAGAGAGAGGAGAGAGAGAGAGAGAGAGAGAGAGAGAGAGAGAATTAACCATTAATATTTATATTGTTTGTTTGTTTGGATTTTTTTCCAACAAGGTTTGTCTGTGTAACCTCGGCTGTCCTGGAATTCTATCTGTAGACCAGGATTGCATTGAACTCCCAGAGATCTGTCTGCCTCTGCCTCCCAAGTGCTTGGATTACAGGGTTGCACCACCATGCCCAGTCTGCTGCCAGTCTTCTTAACTACTGAGCCATCACTCTAGCCACAACAATCCAAATCTCTAGGGCATGGGCAATGGAGATAACCAAGGAGAAAGGCTTTTTTCTGCCATGTTTGGTACCAGGAGAGCATTGATCTCAAGGTGGCCTCAGACTTGTAGAAGTTCTGTCTTTCAGAGCCCAGAGATGGCTATGCTTCATCTTGACCCAAGGTCAGAGACTTCAAAACTGTCCTCAGTATTCCAAGGTTAAAGTCGTGAGGGCTAAGGCATGGCTACTATAGAATGTTTGATCTTAGTCTTGAATGACTTTGCCTAAATGACTACAGACTTGGTCTGAGGTGTGGTTACTCTTGACCCTAAAGGCCCATAAGGAGAAGTTGAGTCTCAGGTGTGGTTATCAAATGTTTACTGGATTAAGGTAGAAATTGAGTTTGTTCCTTATACATGATAAAGAAGTCTTTTGCCATGTTCCCATTTTGGTTGGGGTACTTATGAATGCTAAAGAATAAACTTGGTAAGTCCAGTATTCACGCACTGGATTGCCCTCTTGACTCTATCCTGTTTCTCTTTTTTTATGGGTCTTTACCTGCCATTTCTCAATCTATTCTCCCTCTCAGGTATGAACCTGGCAAGTTGGCTGGATCCCACTGAAGCCTAACATGGATTGATTATCACAACTGTGCAATTCAGAAACACAGGTAAATGCAAAACATTAAACATTTATTTTCAGTGTTGGAACATACAGCTCTGGTGATGCTAGGAAAGCAGACACTCTACTGTCAAACCATCCTTCTAGCTCACATTTTCAGGTAAGGCCTCACTAAGATTCCCAGGCTGGCCGTGAACCTGCAATTCTCTTACTTCAGCTTCCTGTGAAGTGGTTTTGTTTGTGCTTTTGCTCTTAATACTGTTCCCTATGGTGTTCTTTGGAGACCCAAGATCAACCTATGGATGTTTTCCTTTCCACCTACCAGGGTTCTGATGGTGAAGCCTGCCATCAAGCTTGGCAGTAGATGCTTTAACCTGGTAAACCAGCTCACCAGCCCTTTAGTTTTGTTTTAGGATGAGTATTTTGCACACATGCATGACTGAATCTCATATTGTAGTTGCAATGGAGGTCACAATTGGTGATTCGATCTCCTGCAACTGGAGTTGGATCCCCTGGGAACAGGTTGTGAACTGCAGAGTGGGATCTGGAAACTGGGACCTCTGCAAGAGCAACAAGTGTCCTACCCTCTCCAGCCTCCTTACTCCCAATGTTCTGTTTGCTTGTTGGAGACAGGGTCTCTCTGCTGCCTTGGCTGGCGTGGAATTGTTATGCCAAGTTTGTGAGATCTCAAAAAGAGACCACCAAGGAGCTGACTCACTGATGCAAATGCATGCCTCAGTTGTTATGGCTTTTTAAAGGAAACAACGACAAGAAGGGTGGTATGTGCCTTGGCTGTTCAGGATTGGATAAGAGTAGGTGACTTTGGCTGTGTGGTGGTGGCAGCAGCCTTGGCTGGAGTGGAATTCTTAGAGAAATACCTGCCTCAGCCTTCCATGTGGTGGTATCAAACATGTTCCCAACCACTCTTGACTCCTTATTCCCAATATTGAGTGTCTTTAGACAATAATAAATAAAAACCACAGGACACTCCTAGTTGTATTCTCATTTACAAATGCAGATAGCATGGTGTGGAAAGCATGTCCAGTGGGTAAATAACAGACTCAGAACTCTCAGATGCCAGCTGAGACTGGTTTCATTTAAAAGAACAAGAGAGGTCTCAGAGGTTGGAGCACTGTCTGCTCTTCCAGAGGTCCTGAGTTCAATTCCCAACCACCACAGATTGCCTCACAACCATCTATAAAAAGATTTGGCGCCATCTTCTGGTTGGCAGACATACATGCAGGCAGAATACTGTGTACATAATAAATTAACACTTAAAAAAATAAATCAGAAGTGGAGCAGTGGTGGCCCACGTCTTTTTAATCCCAGCACTCAGGAGGCAGAGGCAGGAAGATCCCTGTGAGTGGTCTCCAAGAGCTAGTTCCAGGGCAGCCTCCAAAGCCACAGAGAAACCCTTACTCGAGGGGAAAAAAAGCAAAAGTACAGGAAGTAAAGTTACTGAGCAGCACTGTTGTGAAGCAGGGTGAGTCTGAGAATATAGCCAGTATAGTAACAGATAACAGAAACCTAATATCCCAATAGCAAGAGCTGGAGATATGGCTCAGTGGTTAAGACTGCTCTTCTAGAGGAGCCACGTTTGGTTTAGTTGTTACACAAAATCCTGTAAATGATACTCCCGGGCCAGATGCTCATACCAATAGATAAAAAGAAAATGCCCAAATTAAAAATGCTTATTCCCCAAGCAGTTTCTAAACACCCACAAGGTATGTCGTGTGTGTGTGTGTGTGTGTGTGTGTGTGTGTGTGTGTGTGTGTGTATGTATGTATGTGTATGTTTGTCTAATGGGGGGTTCCCTCTTCATGTGGAATTTCTTCCTGTGCCTCATTTCGGAGTTAATCACAGGGGACTGCCCAATCACGCATGCCAGATGGATGCTATATATGCTATCCTTTGGTAAATTGCAATTTGTCCATGTTTCTGTAGATACTTTTTCCAGACTAATATTTGCCTCTGCCCATTCTGGTGAAAATTTAAAAGATGTTAAAAGTCACTGTCTACAGGCTTTTGTCTACATGGGGGTCCCAAAACAAATTAAGACTGATCATGGCACTGCTTATGTCAGCAGAGGTTTCAGTTAAGATTTTGAAATTACCCCCCCCAAACTGGTATTCCTTACAACCCCCTAGGACAGGCTATTGTGGAACATGCCTAGGACACTATTTAGTTAACGTAAAGAATGGGGACCTTGAAGATCACCTTTGCTCCCCTAACTCTATCACTTATTTTCTATCTTAAATTTTTTAATTGTGGATGATTCTTGTAACTCTGCAGCAGACCATCATTGGTGGTCCACTGCACAGAAGAGACCACTGGTTAATTGGAGAGACCTTCCCTCGGGCCTTTGGAAAGGGCTAGATCCAGTTTTGGTGTTAGCCTGGGGTTCTGTTAGTGTTTCCCACAGGATAGGGAGTCCCCAATTTGGGTTCCTGAGTGTTGTGATCGCCTGGTTCCTGCTGAAATGCCTCAGCCATCTCATGACTCACTGGGTGTTGGGACCCTGTCCTCACAGGGTCTCTCTGACTTGTTTTCCAGCATAACCACAGGTACCTCCTGTTTTTCTGATCTCCCCCAATAGGATCCTGATGTGAACCCTTTGACCTGGGATTTTTATAAGTTTGTATACAAGGCTGCTCCACAATAAAAGTGAGGACCATTCTCTCAGAAACTGAACCAGCCATCTTGTGGTTCATCCAACTCTCCAGGCTTTTGCCCAATACTCGTCCTTAGTGCTGGCCAAGGGAGAACACAAGTGGAGTTTCCACAGAGGTCAGTAAAGAAAGGTGACCCTGAGAGATCACACTCAAAAGGCTGGTAAGCAAATAAGGAGTTGTGAGGGTGGATTGCAAAAGGTACTAGAAAATAGGTACCTCAGCTCCTAAGAGAGTTGGATTGTAAAGGCACTGGAAAAGGGGGTGTCTCGACTCCAAAGAGAGTTGGGCTGTAAAGGCAATGGAAAAGGTGTGCCTCAACTCCTAAGATAGTTGGATTGGAATAGAGATCACAGACAATCACACAGATAAAGTTTAAAGAGACAAGGCACTGGTAAGATTTCCTTTTAACTTTTGATTAAGTAATAATGCTAAGAAAATTATTAAAGAAATACAGGAAATCCTCCACTGAGGAATCCTCCTCCCTTGAGCTGCAAACCAGCAGCCAGCTGACCCAGCAGCCTGAGCCATTGTCCACTCAAGCCGGCTGTGGCCTCCAGTCAGCCAGCAATGATGTGGTGTGCAAAGGCTGGCTGGAGAAATCACCTCCTGAGAAAAAGTTGGACCACCATACTTGGAAGAAACGCTGGTTCATCCTCCGGAGTGGTCAGATGACTGGTGATCCAGATGTTCTAGAATACTATAAGAATGAACACTCCAAGAAACCCCTGCGGGTCATCAACCTAAACTTCTGTAGCCAGTTGGGTGTAGGCGTTACCTTCAACAAAAAAGAGCTCCAAAAGAGTTTTATGTTTGATATCAAAACCAATGAGCGCACCTTCTACCTGGTGGCTGAGACAGAGGCTGACATGAATAGCTGGGTCCAGAGCATCTACCAGATCTGTGGCTTCAGTCAGACTAAAGGGAACACTGATGCCCTGAGAAACCTTCCTTCAGTCAGTCATAGTCACTGCTCTTCACCAGCTGAATTCAGCAGCTCCAGTCAGCACCTGTTCCCAGCAAGAAGGTCCTTAGCTCTTTCACACTCTAGCCAGCTACCTCTGTCAAGCTGCATCCAGCCTTCCGTGTCCTCCATTGCACCTCAGGAGTATCAACACTTGCACCAGTGCATAAGTGGAAGGACAGAAAATGCAAGGAATGCCAGCTTTTCTCAGAGGAACCTACAGGAGAGTGATACAGCTGCACAAAATCTTGCCCAGGGCAATAGACACAGTATCAACAGAGTCAGCAGTCAGGTCCATGACTTCTCTAGCCTTCCAAAGCCAAGCCAATACAGTGGTTTTGACCTGCCTCATAGCCTGGCTTCACACAGCCACACCAAATGCAGCCTCACAGGGTGTCTGGCAGATAGTGGGGATGTGTACACCTTCAAGGCACCCAGAAACACCACATGTAGGGAATTTGGAGACCTCCCAGTGTACTCAGCCATATCTCCTCCACCACTGCACCCCAAGACACCTTTCGGGAACAGCTCTCAACAAACACCTCCAGTCAGTGACTACAAGTACCCAACACTAGGCAGAGAAACTGCCTACTGGTGTGCTAAATCTCCAGAAAAGGTTATCCTGGGTCTATCAGACCCAGGTCTATCAGACAATGATGACAACTATGTGTCTGTAAACCCAGGTTCTGACATCCCCATGAGCACAATGCCCCATCACATTGCCAGCTGAGGAAGCGAGATCCAGCCACCCCCAGTCAATCGCCACCTCAAGCCTGGCCGAAAGCAAAGCCAGAACCCCTTGACCTGAGAAACAACACTGTTATCAATGAGCTCCCTTTCAAGTCACCTGTCACCAAGTCTTGGTCCACGGTCAAACACAACTTTAACCCCATATCCTTTCAGTACTGCCATTCCATCTCCATTACAGACTTTGGAGACTGTGAGAACTGTGTCCCTATGCAGAACCCGACGTCTTCATCCCCTGTACCCAGTGGCACTAACAATCCAGCTCCAAAAAGAGTACTGTTAATGTGAATTCCATTGACCCAGACTTCCAGCCCCCCTCCCCGAGCCCTCAACACAAGCCATCACATCATTGGTCACATGAGATGAGAAAGGAGAATATGTCCAAATAGATGAAGAAAAGAACCAGGCCTTACAAAAGTCTTTACAGGAATCGACAAAGATGCAAGAGTCCTAAAGATCCTCCAAAGATGCCAGGCTATGGTAAGGATGGCCATCCCCCAACATCTCCTCTCCTTTGTGAGTTTTGTTCAAAAGATGTATGTATGTTCTGTATGTATGGTGTGGCCACACATGTGTGTATGAAGTGTGATCATAAATGTGTCTCTGTTAACAAAATAATGGTATTGAGCTGTCTTTAAATTGTGTAATTGCTGGGGAAGAAGCAACATTTGTTAAAGTACAGGTTGCATGGGAGAAAAATTTCTGCTTTTATACCATGGAGGGTGAAGAGCTGTGGATTCGTTCCCGACTGGTATGGTTTCATGGGCCAGGATCCCCTGAAGCAGTGGCCCAGATGATCCTAATATTTGTTTTCATTTAAATTTGGTCTGTTAGAAATGGTAGTGGTCACAGGCAATCACTTTTTAAAGCAAAAATGAGGAATATGATATAGAAATAATACTTTGTATTGGAATGGGTCTTCATTTGTTGATATTATTTAGGGTTTCTAGATATGTAGATATTCTTCAAACCATTCAAAGACCTATGGAGTATATGGCATTTAAATGGTTTAGGGTTTTTCCTGACAGTGAGACACAACTTCTCTTGGCACAGCAGTTACATCTGAGAGAAAGATGGGCATGGAAGAAATAAAGTTTGCCTTTGATGTGGAACACTAGCCATTTGGACAAGAAGCTGCTCCTGCCTAAATTGTTTGCTTGTTGCGTTATACACTGGACATGCAGTGCCCACAGGGAAGTGACTGCTGAAACAAGATGGACAGTCATAAAAGGTTCTGGCTTCATGGAAGAGTCTGCCAGACATTCTACAGGACAGAGAAAAAAGGTGATGGACAATCTTCCAATGTAGGTGGGGAGTTTAGAATTTCATACTTTGCTGTCAGACACATTGTGGTCTGTAGGCTAAAAATGGATGCCCCAACATTACCAAGAACCTTTGGGTGACTGTCTAGGAAGCTAGATGTGTCTGTCATTTCTAGAGGTTATATATTATCTTTCTATGGTCTTTGATCGAGGTAAAGATAGTTATAGCAACGAACTAACATAGAATGGTTGAATTCTTATAGTTCTTCCTTGATATCTGTTTTGTTATATATAAATAAGGGGGAGATGTTGGGACCCAGAAGCCACAGGGTCTCTGTTTTGTTTTCCAGCATAACCACGGGTACCCCCTCTTTATCTGACCTCACCCTACTAACATCAATATCCTGTTGTGAACCCTTTCACCTGGGTTTTTTGTAAGTTTGTATTTTAGGCTGCTCCACAATAAAGGTGAGAGCCATTCTCTCAGAAAGTGGACCAGGCATCTTGTCATCATTCATCCAAATCTCTAGGCTTTCACCCAATACTCACACTTAGTGGTGGCCAAGGGCAGCCAGAGAGCAGCATGCACAAACAGACTCAGCCATCTGCTGGCATAGACGGTGGTTCTACAGCAATGGTTAATACTGTCATCCTAACATGTCACAGATTTTCATGTTCAAAATAAACCCAGGAGCCAGAGTACTCTGGGAATACATCATGCCTAAAAACTAATCAAAATGCCTTTCTTTAGTCAACATGACTCCCAGAAAGAATTAAATATGTGTTTGCTCATGTCAAGTAATTTTAAGTGAAAAGAGAAAATATTTTTATATTATATGTACATGCTTAACTGTCCTCTCTCTTCCCATGTGTATATAAGGAAATGCTCAGACATATGATTAAATAATGGTCATTTTTTTTCAAAAAAACTATTTCAGAACAGAAAGTGCATGTATGTATGTGTACATGGATATATACATGTAATGCAAATTTGACTTTTAATGAACACATGTATTTCAAGAGGTATCTTTAAATATGGAAAGCACCTAACAGATCATTCATCCATCCAGGTTCTTTATTTCACAGAAAAAAAAAAATAAAACACATTGCCCCTCTCCACAGAAGCTGAGTACTCCTATCAGACCTGTCTGTACAATAATGGTATGTGGACACATATAAAATACCCAATAAGGCTCTTCTTAAGTCCAGTCACACAGGTAATTCTTCTTCCCTTGTATCAGGTCAAGCACCCCCTCTCCCCAGGTTCCTGCAAATCACTCACCAGCAATGCTATTTTCCAAAGATTTGTGTGATTGCAGGAGGGGGGCCCTGAAATCTGACTCACTCTCATTCACCACTGTGCCTCTAGCACCAGGCAGTAGTCATTTAACTATTAGGAGCAGATATTTAACTGAGCATTGAATGAATGATAATCACTATTATGAACAACTCAAAAAATCATAATTCATTAATGTCCTTTTCCCATCATTTTGGAAGTGTGGGTAACATGCTGTGCTGTCTGTAGGGTACAGCCTTGTACCTGGGGTGCTTCTGAATAGCTGAATAGAGACTTCACATTCCCTCTGTGTGGGTGTCTCTTTCTCTCTTTGGTTCTGAGTTTGAAGCAGGGTCCTTAGAATTGCTGAGATCATGTTCTGCTCACTGAGCCACACCCAGCCCTAAACGGAACTAACAATTATTCTGTATCTGATGATAAGGGCTTCATACTTTGCCTGTGGCAGCGTGCCCTGTCCTTCAAGTCACAGCCATGTTGGGCTTTGTGGATTCCCTGACACACACATCATCACCTGGTGTCTGGAGCATTGAAGTTCATGGGAGCTTTCCCACAAGACAGTAGACCAAGGGACGTGAATAATTTGTATAGAAAGTGAGGATCCCATTAATATCATAATTTAAAATAACAACTTCCCCCGCAATAACAATCATTTAAAAACAATAAAGAGTCATCTGTTCCCGGAATATATAAAGCAGGATGACAAATGCTGTCCACACAGCAGCTGGTAGGGAGCAGCACCTACAACCTTAAAGGTGAGGGCTACAGCTGTGGGCGGAGGACTGGCAAAGACTGGTGTCTCCCCAGATGAATGGGAAGCGAAGCAGAGAGCCTTCTTGTCTTCTCAACCAATACCCAGGCTTTTGCTTTATTTCAAATTCTGGGGGTCTCTTGCATCTCTTGGCTTGTTGCCCCACCCTCCAGTTTCCAAGTCAACAGCCTAGCTCCTTTCTATCTTGCTTCTTTCTCTCGTCTCTGCTTCTGTTATCACATGTCCTATTCTGACACTGCTTTCTTCTCTTCCCTTTGAAGACCCCTGAGGCTGCATGGGACACATCTGGATGCACGCTCCATCTTAAGATCTATGGCTTAGTCACTCTTGCAGGTCTCTTTTTCACAGTAAGGAGCCGAAGATTAGAGTACTGGTGAGCTGGAGATTCCCAGAACCACCACATCATAATTTCAGCGTGTGAAACATAACAAAAGGAGCCGGCAAGCTTTCCATGTGTAAAACTATGCCAGCTGTGGCTGGAAGGATGGCTCAGTGCTTAAGAGCATGCATACTGGTCTTTCAAGAACTGGAGTTCAGTTCCCAGAACTCATATCAGGTGGATCACAACTGTCACTCTCCAGCTGCAGGTGTATTTGAATCCTCTGGCCTCTGCTGGTGCCTATACTTACACCCCAAACCCTCTGCCCCCCACAGATAAATGAATCTTTAAAAGTAGGTCATATGCTGAGTTTGTTGTCACATAACACTAATCCCAGCACTTGGGAGGCAGAGGCAGGCAGATCTAGGTCAGCCTGATCTACATAGAGAGTTCCAGGTCAGATATTGTTGCCTGGTATATCATGTCGCAAATAGAAAAAAATGAGAAGAAATAAAAAACAGGTCACATAGAAAAGACTTGTCACAAGACTAGAATCAGTGTCTCTCCAGCAATGCTGGATGACAAGGAGACAGTTGTTTTGAAGCCTTTGGAACCCTCAGGGAGAGATTGTTTCCAGAATTCTCCAGCAGTCAATCAAGAAGAGAGAAAATTTTCATAAAGCATTGTTTAAAAGCTTACCTTCATTTTTGTTTTGCTGTCTGTTCACTTTAGAAAATGATGTAAGTGGGTTCCAGACAGTAGATCTAGAAGGTTCGAAAGCATCAGGAGTATGGAAAAATCAAAAGTGCTCTACGGGGTTGGAAGAAAAATACATCAGTTAACATCCACAGAGAAAGAGAGGAACCAATAGAAGACACTGAAAGACTGAGATGGCAGACAGAAAACCAGACGATAGGTAGAGAGAAACAGACAGACCAATGATAGAGGATAGACACACAAGGATTAGATGGAAGACCAACAATCGAGAGGTGGTAGACAGACAGACAGGTTTAAGGCAAGGAAATATCTAATGTAATAGTCGCCAGCAAACAAAGGAATAAATTAAAACATGAATCTAGAACTGCAGGAGAAATCCAATCATCAATAAGTTACAGTTGTTTCCTTAATTTTATTATATGTGTCTGTGTGTGCGAGCATATACATGTGAGCACATGTGCATGTTACAGTACACATGTGAAGGCCAGGGATGACTTACAGGAGTCAGTCCCTCTTTCCACTTTGTGGGTCTTTAGGAATTAAAATCAAGTCATCAGGCTTGGGGACAAGCACCCTTACTGAACCATCTTGCCATCAGGCTGTATTTGAGGCAGGGTCTTACATAGTCCAGGGCATCTTCCAACTCAATATAAAGCCCAAAATGACCTTTGTTCCAGAATATTATTTTAAGCATTTGTTTATGCTGTGGAACATTTGTTTGATGATGCAAAAATGTACTACATTCTTTTATGTTGCATATGTTTAATTATGTGAAGCTTAGCTACTTTGCATATCTAAAACACCTGATGGTTTAATAAAGAGCTGAATGGCCAATAGCAAAACAGGAGAAAAGATAGGTGGGGTTGGCAGGCAGAGAATAAATACAAGGAAAAATCTAGGAGGAAGAGATCTAGGAGTTGGAGAAGGAGGAGATTTCCAGAGGCCAGCTACTCAGCTACACAGCAAGCCACAGAGTAAGAAGTAAAAAAGGTATATTAGGTAATTAAAAAAGCCCAGAGACACAGGGCGTTGGTGATGCATGCCTTTAATGCCAACACTAAGGAGGAAGAGGCAGGTGGATCTCTGTGAGTTTGAAGCCAGCCTGGTTTCCAGAATGAGTTCCAGGGCAGGTTCCAAAGCAATGCAGAGAAACCTGTCTCAAAAAACCAAAAAATAAAAAATAAAAACCCAGAGACAAAAGGTTAATGGGATACTTTAAGAAAAGCTGGCTAGAAATAAGCCAAGTTAAGGCTTACTCATAAGTAACAATAAGCTTCCAAGTGTGTATTGTTTGTTAGCTGGGTGGGCTCTCCAAAAGAGCAAAGAGTCATAAAGGAAAAAACAAAACAACCAACAACAGACCTTGAACTCCTGATCCTCTTGCCTCCTCTTCTGAAGTGCTGGGATGACAGGTGTGTACCTGTGCAGACATTGTGGTGTGAATAAAAACTAAACTGAAATAACAAGGCATGAAGGAGTATTTGAACTTGACTTTGGAAACATTTTCCATTAAAAGCTTCAGCTGGTGGATCTCGGAGCCACATAGGAGAAGGGAGAGTTACACAGAGCTCACTGCTTGGCCCCAGATGGACCTTGACATAGCTAGGATAACATAGATGCTGCTTATTGCCTTGGGACGCTTAGAATCCACCTGTGGACAGATAATTGAGACTTGGCTTAATTAAAGGAATGTGGAGAAAATGCCACTAGCCTTGATGCCACATATGTAGAAGTTCTAGTACCCGGGCCAGGTATGAACTTTATCTTCATCTCACAGTGGGGCCAGGTAAAGGAGCCACGTCCAGTGGGTGGCAGGAGAAAGGGTGCAGCACAGTGTGAAAACATGAAGGCCAGGAAGGAAGTGACGATCATGACATTGCTATGCTAGGAGTAGGCAGGAAGGGGATGTGGGAGCCGGGGAAGTAAGCTAAGTCCTCTGTCACAGGCGGAAATCAGTCATAAGGATCTGGAGTTAATAAACCAGAAATAGATGGAGAAGCTTATTATCTAGAGCTGAGGGGCTGGCAACCCAGAGGAAAACAATAACAAATGCTGGCAATGGCTCCCTGCCCCACTGCTGGGGAAGCAAAATTTAAAGAGGGGGGAATGGAGCCCAGGATTGTACAGGATGATGTCTTTCTGTAATACTTAGTTGCTAATTAGCAAAACAAATGTCAACTCAGTAAAAATTTTGAGCAAATGTATTTTAAACAATAAAGGTACTAAACAAAACCAGAGCCATGAGTGAAGTGTAAAAGACAAAATGAGCCTTAAGGACATATGGAATGATTCTCAGATTAATAAAGGATGCTCATGGTGGTCATTCAATTCCCTAACACCTCACTATGTCCAAGGTCTGTGCTTGGAGACCAGTGGAGCAGGTCAGTAGGCACAACACAGCAGGTCTGGACCCTGGGAAGGATGCTGGCTGGCTAGTCAAGGATAAGGCGGTAAGAAAAAAGCATTTGACCCCAGTCACAGCAAATCTGCACCTTTCACCACTTACCCTACAGAGAGACAGATGTTTGAGGAACCCAGAGTGAAACAGATCATTTTATCAGAGACCCTGGTTCTACGGGAATATGGCCACACACTGCAGGTGACCAAGGCTCTTGCTGGATTGTTTCCAGGATTTACTTCCCCCTTGTAATTTCCTAGCAGCCCTGCTCCAATGTCAAATGAAACCTTTCCTCTTGGCAGAGGGTCTCTGTACGGGTGCACCAGGGAAACACTTATACATCCAAGTGATAACAAGAAGTGGACTCTTCCACCCTTGTCCTCCCAGGCTTCCCATATCCTTAACCCCCATCCCATCTTCCTTCTCCCCCATTTCTTCTGGATTGGGGTTTTGCCTATCCAAGTCCTCTGCTCTCCTCTGCATTTGCAATTTGCATGCATTTCTCTCTTGTATATGTATAATGCTGTTTTATTTTTACCACATTTGCATAATGTTCAGATCCATTTTTCTTCAGGTTTTTGTCTCTTCACAATCTTTTTCATAAAGAATTCTTGAAGAAAGGTAATGAATGCCTCCCCCACCTCACCCTGGCTTTTTCATAACAGACTCTTCAGAAGTTAGAGAATTTTTCTCTGTCTCTTTGCCCCTGTCCCAGCAAGTATTCAGTAATAAATCCAGCTGTGAGTAGAACTGAGGCAGGCTGGCCAGAATCACAACATGACCACTCAAACACTGCAAATCAAGACTACCTCAACCAGCTTGGACAAAAATGCCCACCAAGATCATCCACAGTGAAATGTTCTTTACTTCATGGTCAACAGTCATAGTCGCAGTCTATAGGCAAACATCATATTGGCAAACTCACCAGAACTGGCCATTTCCATCGTGTATCCCGAACAAGACTACCCACAAACCAAAAGCAAGGACAGAAGAAGGATTCGAACTCTGTTCTGGACAAACTTGACTCTTCCCAGAATTCCTCAACCTGTCCCCACCTTAGTCATAAATAACGCTCCTGTCATTAAGATTGCCTGGGAGATAGAAGGCTGCTTCCTGGTGAGTCCCACTTCTCTTAGAACCCCAGTTTTTGCCAGAAGCAGGCATAGAGTCCTTTTTCAGTTCTCAGGTCTCATAGAAGAAAGAATTAAAGATCGAACTCTGAGAGGAACTGAGGGACTTTCATGGAGGCTGGGGAGAGAAAACAGGAGCATAGGCAAGCTAGAGATCCCAGCAGTTGCCGGGATAATCGATGGCAAAAGGAGAAAAAGAAAGCTCTTCAAACTGGAGGTCACTAAAGCTGGCATCCAAACTACTGCAAGTCTGTGCATGTCATTGCACAGTGACCATTTGGAGATGGTTTGAATGCCCAGCTGCCAGGAAGGCTCTCCAGCAAGCAGGCACAGGATGTTGGCTAGTGTCAGGAGGAGAAAATGATGACAAGGAGAAATGCTTTCCAAACTACAGCTCAGAATTTGAGGATCCCCAGCCAATTTGCATGTGACTGCATAAAGAGAGGAGCTTCTGGAGTGTAAGCACATAGCTTATATAAGGGTCAGTTACACAGCCTGTTTTCTCTTCCTGTCTGCAGGTATGGCATGTTTCTTTCCAAATTCTGCCATTGAGCTGGTCATAGGTTGTAAAATAGGATTTGTTTCTTACCAAAGGTCTGGCCAAGGAAACCACCTCTGGCCATATCAAAAGGGTATTCTCGGGCCACTAACCAAGCCATTTGGAAAGGGGTTATCTGAACATCCTAGGCTATTCAAGCCAGAGGATGTTGATATCCCACTGTCCCCAATATGGGAGGCACCTGCTGTCTACATCAGGAAGGATGTTATCAGCCATGGTTCCTGCTTTTTGTAGCAGAGGGAGCTGATGTAGACACTCATGTGTCCCAAATGGCTTCCCAGCAAATGGCTCTTCTCATGCTCTTCCCTGCTGCCTACCACCTCTGATTGCACTTTTACTCTGTGATAAAACTAACTCACAATTCCTTACTTTGTCTCTGAATTCTTTCTTTTTGGCAAGAACCTAAAATACCAGGCAGAGATCTTAAGCTCAACCACTCTCTGTTTTTTCCCTCTCCAGCTTTTAAAACAAGCCACAGCTCACTGTAGAGAGGTGCATAACCTGGGAAGAACTTCCTGTTAGCCTACAGTATTATTCAAAAGCCAAGAAAACAGGGCTCGGGGCTGGTTCAGTTAGGAAAGTGCTTGTTGCTCAGCTTGAGGACAGGAGTTCAAATCCCAGGCACCCATATAAGAAGTTAGGTACTACAGTGCTTGACTGCAATCCCTGCTCTGAGGAGACGAGAAAGGATGCTCTCTGGGACTCAGTGACCAAGTGGTCAGGTCAAGTCTGTAATCAATGAGTTCCAGGTTGAGTGAGAAACCCTGCCTTTGGTCAAAAAGTCAAGAAGTAATCGAGATCAACATGAAGGGTCAACCTCTACCTACATATACACATGCACGAATATATACACACCAACACATACACACATGAATGAATGCAATGAACACAGATAACTGGATATGTTTAGTCATTTTCATCAGTAAGTGTAACAAATCATGACACTAAAGAGACCACATTCACCAGCAACCGAAGCACACAGCTTCCTCTCTTTCTCCACCAGACTCAAGTACAGGATGCTTTTATTCCCAAACACAAACAGGAGGGACCAAAATCAAGAATCTTCCAAGAACTTTGAATTGTCCCTTCCTACAGAGCAAGCCAGTGATAAAAATGCCTAGACCCTTTCAGAGTTAAATAGCATGGCTGGCCCATGAATAAAGCAAATTATTTTTATTTTAGAAAGTAAGAGCCTATGAAACTATGATTTTAAAAGCTCAAACACAGCCCTGTAATTTCATTATGCATTTTGCATTTTTGACAAACGAAAGTGGATTTATAAAGAGTACCCACAGCATTGTGGGGGAAGAAAAATCAAAGTTTTATAGTGTAGTTACATTGTCTGGTGTGAAATGGACATCAAATGTAATAAGCATATTGTTCATCCTTGTTTTAAATATTATATTAAATTTAGGATAGATAGAACAATGCCAACCATTTACAAACTGGTTAGGCCTTGAATGTAAATTGTTCCCCACAGATTCACATATCTAATGACTTGTCCTCAGCTAGTGGCACTATTTTCAGAAGCTGTGGAATTGTTAGGAGGTGGGGACCTAACTGGAGGAAGTCAGTCTCTGGGGATGGGGTCTTAAGATTTACAGCCACCCTCTTTGTCAAGATTATATAAATGCAACCAAGTTCCCATCACTGCAACCCAAGCTGCTTCTGCCACCACCACACTTTCCCTCAAAGCATGAGCTAACACAACGCAATCCTTCCCACTGTAAGCGCTTCCTGTCAGGTTCTTCTTCGTGACGATAGGAAAGTAGCGAATGTAGACTATTCGCACTGAGAAGCCCTGCAGTTTCGATGAAACTCTGACCATGTTGTTCTCAGACTTTTGGAACGGGCTTATGGGAGGAATAAAAAGCACTCAGAGGTGTTGTCTAAATAAGTTCTGGAATGCTGTGAGTGGCACTGAACAGCCTAAGAGTGGGTCTGTGAAAAAGCAGACTGCCTATGGAAATACGGATAGTAAGCAGGCCACTCACAAGGCTCTGGAGTGAACTTGAGACAGTCACTGTTACCTTCCAGCCACATCTCACTAGTGAGCTGGGAATTCTAGTGAGGTTGAATCAACAGACTAATTTGTTTAGCAGAGTAAATTTCCAGACAGCATAGCATGCCATTGGGGCATGCTGTCAAAGGGGATAGTGGGAGACACGGATCCCACATCCCCTTGCAGCTCAGGCACGAGGTGGGCAGTTAGTTCCTTCCTGCCCCATGCTCCTGTAATATAACCTGCTGCCCTCTGTCCCTCAGGGAGCCGGGTCTGCCCTGTCAAGTCACAAACCACAACCTCCACACAGCGAGCTAAGAAAAGACTGTTTCTCTTTACACACTGGCCGTCTTAATCATTTATTCCGGCAAAGGATAACCGGAGATTCGGAATAGTAGAAAGTATCTCCTGTGTTGTTGAGAGGAAGAGAAACAATGTGAGGAAGCCCCAGGCTTGGTGCCTACAGCAGAGACCCGGGCATTTGTACCCTGCCAGGGTCCTTCCTTTAGTCCCAAAGACAGGATCTTAATCAGAGCTAATCATTTACAGAGAAGCTCTAAGCGCTTTGTTCATTTAATCTCTCAATGACCCAGTCAGGTTAGCTTTACGGCCTCCATTTCACAGACGAGGGAACATGTGCAAGAAACATAGGGAAACGAGTCCAGGCCTGATGCTTCAGTTCTGTCAAACTCGGGAGATGGTAAGGCCAGGGCTCTACACTTCTAATCATCCTGGCTTTGAGCCTCAAAAAACAGCGCACCTATTCTTTGTCATTTTCTTGGGCTTCATTCGTTTTCTCGTTTTCTAGACAAATAGTTGCTTTGATTTTTCTAATTCCTTTAACACAACATTCCTGAAAGACATGGTCATTGACCTCCTACAGCAGATGAGAACATTTTTTCATTAAAATTTTACTAGAATTCCATATACCTGATCTTAAGTACAAAAGGCCTTTTTATACACCACACTGCATACCCCAGGGTCTCCATCCAGTAGGTCTCAATGGATGTGATGATCTTTGTGTTTTATTTAGTACATCTTCAAGGCAGTCACAGTGTAATACCCAACTCGATAACTGCCCAACAAAGGAAATCAAGAACAACAAAGGCAGTTTCCACCAAGAAAGGAGAAAACTTGACCTGAGCCCTTTATTTTCAATCTCCAGTTATAAATCATTCTTAATGGTAATTTTATTTATTCCCATTTGTCATTTTCATCGGCATGTGTGTTTGGGGGTGCAGTGTGTGTGTGTCTGTGTGTGTGTGTGTGTGTGTGTGTGTGTGTGTGTGCACGCGTGCATATGCATCCAGAAGCCCAAGGTTGATGTCAGGAATAAGTTTTGATGGTTCTTTTACCTTATTCTTTGAGGCAGGGTCTCTCAATCAAATCTAGAGCTTATGGATATAGCTAGTCTCCACAGTCAAAATGCTTAGGGGAATCCTGTCTACCTTCTCAGGCTGGAATTGCAGGCAGGCTGCCATACCCACCCACACTTACATGGGCTGTAGGGTGTAAACTCTGATAATCACACTCATCCTTTACCTGCTGGGCCTCTTCCAAGTCCAATTTTAGTAATTGAAAAAACAACAACAAAAAACTATCTTACTGATCCTGGACACAGTCACACTGAACGATCTCGGCCAATGGAAAACACAGACTACAGAGGGTTCAAGAAAGGTGTCTCCTGAATTTGTGACACATTTCTAGGGTATTCATAACTTTAGTTGAATGATCCCAGCTCAAATGTGTGATGCTGCCATCTCCACTCAGTCAATGAGCATGGAGAGGTCCTCAGAAGCCAAGTGGGTTTAGCAAGTAGCCAAGGATGGACAGGAAACTGTAACAGTGAAGGTCTCCAGGCCCAAGCTTCCTCTGTTTGCCATTGATGTTTCTTGGAGGCAACTATA
Source organism: Cricetulus griseus (assembly GCF_003668045.3). Lineage (NCBI taxonomy): Eukaryota > Metazoa > Chordata > Mammalia > Rodentia > Cricetidae > Cricetulus > Cricetulus griseus. The sequence continues at coordinate 19,555 of NW_023277038.1, forward strand.
ACAAGCAGAAATTTGGGTCACTGTTTATGGGGATACATTTTGTAGTTTCATTGGGTGGGGAGGAAGACATTCTTTTCTTTTAAAGTGGATTTCAATTGGTGGGGGACAGTAGACCCTTAAATTTTGGGGTTGTGCACCAAGTCCAGGAGAGAATGTGAGTTGATACAGTGGTATTTGTGTGGCTTGAAAACATAATGACCTCAAATTGTTTCTTTTTCAAAAAAAAATTTTTTTAAATTCCCTTGGTGGGAAAGGGGGATCATCCCATCCCAGTAAAACTGCACAAAGGTAACTTTCTCCTTTGCGTTCAGTTTTTGGACTGCACTGGCTAAATTCCGCTATAGGTACCCTTCAAATTGGGAAAGTATGCTTCCAGTTGAGTAAGGGCATCTGTCAGTAACTACACTGTGGAAGCCCCTTGAATAAAAAGCTCACACACTTCTGGGCTGCTGAGAGGCTCAGTGGGTAACGGGTTTGCTGCCAAGCAGGAGGACCTGTTTGATGTTTGAAACTCACATCAGGGAGAGGAACCAGCTCCATTAGCTACCCTGTAACCTATACAGTTGCACCATGGTACATGCCCTCCCTCATTGCTTTCCCTTAGTCTTCTCCAGCCTTATGTTTCCTTTCTCCTGACTTTAGATCAATCTGCTCTTTTAGCAAGCCAGGTTCCATGTCCCCACTTTGCCAACTGAGCTTTTTGTATTTGGCAAGATCCCTGAAAAAAAAAGACCACATCTTACTGATCCCAAATTGTAATAAGCAAAGAATGAAAATGACACATTTTTAATCAAAGGAAGCAATAATGACAGGTTTATTTAAAAATTTCCAGTAAAGAAATCCCACTAGTGTTGGAATAAAGGTACTCAATGTATAAGAGCAGAAGAGAATAGAAAAAATTAACAAAAGAAAACAAAACCAAACAGTGAAAAAACAAAATGAAACAAAATAAAAATGTTTGTAATGGATTCCAATAGGGAACTTCTTTAAACCTGTGAATAATAAACACAATTACTGGGTTTGGCAAACAATTCCTTTGGAAATTAAAGCCTATGTCTGTATTGTAAAGTCCATAAAAACTGCTCATTGAATTCAAGCCTTTCATATACTGGACACTGAAACACAAAGACAATTGATTTGCAAATAAAAGGAATTATACATTTGTTTTCACAGTTACAGGAATTAAGCAGCTGCTTTACTGCAGTGTAGAGCAGATGAGATAAAAGAAAAGAAAAGAAAAAAATTCAGATAAACTCTAAAAAACTGAAACACAGCAAATTCAGACACCAGCTTGCTCATTTAAGACAACAAAGTGAACGTTAAGACATAGTCTACTTTTGTGGTTGTCATTTCCATTCCCCCACCCCACCGACAAATCCTTCTAGATTCAGTAACCATTTAGACTATTCCTAACCTTCAAATATTCTGTATACACATATTTAGCAAGGAGCAAATGCCTGACGTCATTCAGACAGCACTACAGTCAGCATACAGTTTTAGAAAAAAATACTTTGTATGTCATAAAGATTCGCCTTTAAAAATAAACAAAGAACCCCATTCATTTCTAAACAAATAGTTTTAAAACATTATGAAAACCCATCAAAAGATGATTCAGTGTGGGCTCGGAACGTGATGAAGTGCATACTTCAAAGACTATTAAGGTAACACTCTGTCAAACACTCCCAACAAAAGGACTGCACAAGATTGTTCTTCTTCTAATAGATAATTTGTCCCTGCCCTTGCCATCTCCTTTAAAACTATACACAAAAGTCCTGCTAAAAGTCAACATTTTAGTTGATCACACAACAGAATGTCACATTGTAAACTAAACATATTCTTGATATCAACAGCATGTTACCAATATTTGTTAATTTCTCAATCCAACAGTTGGTCACAGAGGTCAAGTATTATCAAGGCTCCCTTGTCAGGTTTTCACCCGTCTGACATATCCATCCTTCAAGTACATGCAAAGTTCAACATTTTGCAAGAGACAGAAGCCAGAGGCCCTTTAAGACACTGAGGAAATAGGATTGTGGGGCGAACCCATCTGGGTAAGAACTTTATCCAGCCACTGGAGAGGGCCATGCAGATGTATCTCAATCCAGCAGGGGGTGCTAGTAACATCCTGCCTGTGGTACTTGGCTCCCCAACCCTAGGAAAAAGAAAGCACACTGGTGTCATTTAACTCTCTATCTCATTGAGTCACTCTACCAAGTAAAAAGATCATATGATCAGTTCACACACTTATGTTTGGACTCATGGCTATGTCCCACAAGAAAACAAACGTACTGCAAAAGCATGGGTAATTTTTGGGGATGTACGTTGGCCACAAAAAGTCTACCCAAGGACCCCAGGATCACRTATTTAGTATGGTGTAGTGGCACARGCCTTTAATCCCAGCGTTCGGGAAGCAGGAGCAGGCAGATCTCTGTGAGTTCCAGGCCAGTCAGGGTACAGAATGAGACCTTGTTTCAAATAAATAAATAAATAAATAAATATTATTAGTCTTGGGTAACTACAAATTTAAAATACATTCAGTAGTTGTTTGAATAAAGATATTTTAGCCAGGAGGTGATGGTGCACAGCTTAGATCCCAGTACTCAGGAAGCAGAGACAGGGGGATCTCTGTGAGTTCGGGACCATTGTGGTCTTCAAGAGCTAGTTCCAGGACAGCCTCCAAAGCCACAGAGAAACCCTGTTTCAAAAAAAATAAAAAAACCAAAACAAGATATTTTAAATATTTATTTCCCACTACATTAATGTTATGTTAACACTTTACTTACTTATACTTCTAAGACATATTCTTAATGGGTATCCCTGGCTGGCCTAAACTCCCTATGTAGACCAAACTGGCCTCAAACTCAGAGCTTACCTGTCTGACTTCTGAGCACTGGGATAAAAGGCATGTATTATCAAACTGGCTTTATTTTTTTAATATTTTACTTAAAAATTGTGCAAATATGTGCGTGTTTGAGTATGGATTTTCCTATGAATGTGTGGTATCTGTGGATTTAGAAGATGTTTATTCCTGGAGGTAGAGTTACAGGCTATCGTGATCCACTTCAGCTGGTTGCTGGGACTGAACCCAGGACCACTGTAAGAGTCCTACACCTTTAACTGAACAATCCCTTGCCCCTTTATCTGTGTGTCCATGCCTGGAGAGRACAGGGGTCTACACTGGCTGTCTTCTTCAATCACACTCCACTGTATTTTCTGAGATGAGTTCTCTTGCTGCACCTGGGCTTTTGTCAATCAGGCTATACTGGCGGCCAGCAAGCCTAAGGGACCCTATCTGTCTCCCATGCTGGGACTACACAGCACTGCACCAGCTTTTTGTTGTTGTTGCATGAATGTGTGTTAATGTACACCACAGTGTGCATGTGGAGCTCAGAGAACAAATCTGTGAAGTTGGTTCTTCTCTCACCTTTTACACATGTTGTGTAGCAATATCTTCAAAGATAAAACCTTCTGTCTTATAGGGAAGCTCC
>NW_023277038.1:26372-38650 GCF_003668045.3 Cricetulus griseus
TTCCACAAAACATCACACTGTAATCTAAGGTGTTTTAAGTCACAAAAATTTAGAAGGAATTACTATCCACTTGAAGTGTTTTCACAGTATTAACCCACCCCTTGAATGAACAAAGGCTGCCTGTATATGAGATTTTTCTCTCTTAAGCATAGCCCAGTGGGAGGAAGTATCTCTTGAGGTGGCTTTAAGAGTTTAAAGTCCTGTGCCATTTCTAGTTCACTCTCTTTGTTTTGTGCTTGTAGTTCAAGATTGGAGTCCTAGAGCCCTCTGCCCTCTTCAGTCCCTGCCACCAAGCCTCCTGTTGCCATGCTTCCCTGCCACAACAGAACCATGTACTTAAATTTCTTTACGTTGCCATGTTCATGGTGGTTTATCACAGTGCCAGGTCAGGGAAACTGGTTGTACAATCTTCTAGGTAAGTTGAATGACATGGACAGGTGTGAAGGGAAATAACTCATGTCTATGTCTAATGGGAGGTATAAATTAATAAGAACTTTCTCACAAATATATGGAACCATGAGCTCCCGGCCTGCTAACTTTACTCAGAGTAACCATCCCAAGAATATTACCAGTTGGTCATGATGTCTAACAATAATGTCTACAGGATGTCTTAGCTTCCTGCTTGTGGTTCCAGAGATAAGTCCTCAGCTTCTACTTAAGGACAGGTGACCTTGGCTTATTCATCATTCCTAATTCCACACTGAGTCCACTAGTCAGACATCTGGAGGGACTTTAAATGCATCCCTAGAATCATTACTTAGCTCCTAACTTCCAAAATAGGAAATTCTACCATACAGCTTTTTGCAACTTTGGGGGAATAGTCACCTTAAATTTAATGAAATACACACTCCTTCATTCTAAACGTATTGACCGAAAATATCAGAGGTCTCCAGACACAAGCAAATGCCCATCTGTGATATGAACCTAAGTTCTACCATTTCACCAAAGGCTGTCATTTCCATCTTCTCTTCTTTTGGTCACATTAAGGAAATGTTCACCGAGTTCCACAGTTGTTAGGTTTCCTCTTTGAATCTAAGAATAAATGTTAAAAATCTTCTCAAATGTCTTCTCAAGCACCTATTAAAATGAACATTTTCCCTTATGCATTGCTGTACATGCTGATTCTCTTTTTACTTTATTTATTTACTTAGAGACAGGGTCTCACAATGTAGTCCTGGCTGGCCGGAAACTCAAGAGATCTTCCTGCCTCTGCCTTCCCAGCATATGCCAATCACGGGTGACTTAAAGACAGAGGACCAACCAATTTACTGACAATGCAGATTTATCCACTGTATAATTAATTTAATTCTGCAGCTAATTTTTATTTGCAACTAAAATAGTTTGGGGAGAAAGACTTTAAAACATGCAAACACCTCGATTCCCATAAAGTTTCTCTTCAAATTTTGTTCTTAATACATTTAATTGTTCTATGTGTGTGTTATATGTGTGGGAGGCATGTGCTATCACATGTGTGGAGGTCAGAGTTGGCTTTTTCCTACCATGTCATCCTGGGGATTGAACTAAATTTGTTAGGCTTGGCACAAGTCGCTTTACCCACTGAGCCATCTTACCAGTCTTATTCTTACTACACTAGCTACAAAGTTGTGATGTTTGCGTTCTAGCACTCACTGTCTATTTAGCTACCAAACTTGCCAATTAGTTCACTTCTCTATTAGTATGGAAATATCAATAGGGTTTACTTATTGGACAGGATCTCACTATGTATACAGTCCAACCTGGCTTTGGATTCTTGATTTTCTGTTCCAGGAGTTATTTGCACCACTACTCCCAGCAGTGTCTTAAGATCCACTAATGCAGTTAATCATAGTTTCTTTTCATTATGTCTGGATCTGGAATCCAGTCTCAACTATGCACATATCAAAAGTGATTTTTAATAGCACCAACATTACCATGCAGAGGCTTTGCCTTTTCCAGAGTCACTCAACAGTACAAGTATTTACATGATGTGGACTCTGCAGTAGGTGTCAGTGTAAGGGCGCCTGAAAAGTGACATGCCTAAGTCACATGACACACTACACTGTTTTTATATAAGGGAGCTGAGCATGCATGTTGCATGATACACTACATTGTCTTATATAAGGCAACTGAGTATCCTTGGATTTTAATCCTCAGGACTCCAGAAGAAACCCGCCATGGACAGCTGTAACCTGAGAGGCACCAACATTTTCAGAAACTTTTCTTCACTTTGTGTCACGTGAGATGCACCAGGCACAGCTCATCACAGATTTGGAGGCAGCCAGTTTGCCTCAGTGGGGATAGATATCTGCAGCAATGATCTGGACACTAGATGTGCTTATTGCTCCTTTGTATCTTTGCCTTCTCAGCAGACAAGGTAGACACTACATTCATATTCAGAGGGTATATAGATAGGCTCCCATACAGACACAAGAGCACAAGAGCATATAAACCCACGTCATGTCATTAAATTATGATTTTACACTGACGCTTCCAAGGAATGCCACACCACTTCTTGGCTGCCTGTTCCTTACTCCACAGGGAAAGCTGAGCTCTGAGCACTACCCAAACATCTGGTCATTGACTTAATCATATAATAAATACACATAAATATTATAGAAATATTTTAATCTACCACTAGTAGTTTAGTCCCCTAAGAAAGATATTTGGGATGTTGAGATGGTTCAGTGGGTAGAGGTGCTTGCCACCAAGCCTGATGACTTGAGTTTGATTCCTAGTATCCACATGACAGAAGGAGAGAACTGACTTCCACAAGCTGTCCTCTGACCAAGGTACTTAGACACACATACAGGCATGCACACACAAACATGGAATAAATAAATGTAAGAATTGTTTTAAAAGATATTTCACTTCTAACAAAATGTAGAACAGCGTAGTGCACCACAATAACACAGCAATGTCAGCTGGCACCTATCAACAGCATGGGAGTGGGAAAACCACTAAGATCAATGATTGGAGCAATTTCTAGATAATATGAATTAGAAAGATACTTCAAACAGCAGCATCTGAACATTTGCCATTTGCCACAAGAATGATGGGGTCACTTCTAGAGGAAGAAAAGATGAACATTTGCAGGATGAGTAAAGGGACACGCACCTTTTCCAATATGTCGCCTGGTGTTTTCTATTGTGGAGTTCCGGTTAATGTTGGAGAGCAGCCCAAGGCAGAAACGGTTCTTGTTGTTGGAAGGATCAGTGTAACCATCCACCAACACGCTTGTGGAGGAGGCCTGGAATGTATCACCCACGCGGTTGTTGAGCTCGTAGTACACAATAGAGCACCAGTGCATTGGTTCCTCATAAACAACAGCTTGAACATCTGCAAGAAGGAAAGAAATTTGCTCACAGTTACTCCTGGAGCACCCCAACCAGAAACCGCATTGTAAAACTGGCTGAGCACAGTGGAACGAAGACAGGGAGGGGCAACTACGAGGATCACATGGGTCATTTCTGTGAGATCCAATGTACTTCTTACTAAGGGCAGCATTCTCCTTTCATTGGGGAACTGGCAGAGATATGAAATACCAGCTCAGCTAGCAGGGCAACAGCACTTGCTGAATACAAATGACTTATAACTTGCTCATTAACATACAGAAATAATTGAAATCACTCCTGCTGGCACACTACCTACAAGAAACACAGTGACCAATGAGAAAGCAAGTGGCACAGCAACAGGAGGGGCCTGGAGATTTGCCAATGGGGCTTGTGAAGAAAGGAACTGCTTTTGGCAAAGCCATGGCAGACCTCTGATTTCTCGAAGTCTTGAAAACGAACTTCTTCCTATCATGAAGAATCTGCTTGGCTTCACAAGAGCTAGTGATGGCTGAAGCTCCAGTTTTGCTATAGCTCAGGAAGAAACCATGCCAGCTGGCCATTCCTCCCGAATAAAATATATCTCTCTCATCCAGACTCCATGCTAACCTCCTTCTATTTGCTTCAAGTCATGCCAAGAAGGTGTGTTTGTCTCTCCGTTCCCATAATGGGCCAACAATAGAAACTACACAGGTTTACCAAGAGGATGTAGCTTGTTAGGCCCAATCTCTTAAGGCTGATGAATCTCCAAACAGAAAATGCTTCTAACTGCTTTCAGCCAAAAGGCTGGGAAAAGAGCCCTTTCTGCGTCAAAACCTCTTATGCATGCCTTTTGAGAGCCCAGGCACACAAACCACACCATTGCCAACTTGATCATTACTCTAATGACCCTCATGGGGATTCAGTGAACAAATATAAGAAATGGAAAGAAAATCCACCAGGACTGGGAGAAGGAGAAGGAGAAGGAGAAGGAGGAGGAGGAGGAGGAGGAGGAGGAGGAGGAGGAGGAGGAAGACTTCCACATCCTTTTGTTTGATTGCTTGTGGTTTTTCAAGACACAGTTTCTTTGTAGCTTTGTATATCAGGCAGGCCTCTAACTCACAGCGTTCAGCCTGCCTGTGCTTCCGAGTGCTGCCGTGTTCTTAACATAACCAGCCAGTTATTTGTTTTATGTAAGTAGCTTAGCTGAAAATATACTATTTCCCTTGTTTCTTTCTAGGCAATGCTTCCCTGTCTGCTGCTCTTCAAGGAGCAAAGCTTTAGTAATCCACAAGTGCCAAACCCCAGAGAAGGCTGAGCCATCTGTCACATAGGCCTTCTATCAGCTTTTAGCATTGTTAAAAATGCTATTCATTTGGCTCACATGTGGACACATTTTTCCTATAAAAGGCCAGGAAGATCTTGTGAGACATATGGTCTTTATCACAACTATTCCACTCTGCCTTTGTAACCACAACAACAGATAAAAAACCTGGCCATAGATAAAATGTAACAAATGGGCAGTAGTATGTTCTAATAAAGCTTTATTTACAAAAACAGAAAGTGGGCTGATCTGTGTGCAGGCTGTAGCTTGCTGACCCATGTTCTGGGAATCCACCACAGGTAACAACAGGAGAATAGTCAAAGTTTTTTCCTCTGAAAATACTATGTGATTTTTAAATGGCTCCAAGTGGGAACATTTTTTAAGCTATTTTAAAGGAAAAAACTTAAAAATAAGTCTCTATTTGGGGGTAACAGAGATAATCTCATCATGACCATTACAGCCCAACACAGGGTATCTTGCTCCCCAAATAAAAAATCCAAAAGTGGCATGGGGCTATTCTGAAGACGTGAAAACACATGAGCATATAAATAACAGATGTATTTGTTATGTAAAACAGGACTCAGTCATTTCCTCCGACTATCTCAGTAAGCACAGACATTTTTAACAACCTCCTGTGTATATAGGTATGTGAAACAGCCATACAAACCCATATTTATTGGTAACAAATCATAGACAGATGCATTTTAAACAATTATTTGATATATGTGCATATATGTATATAAATGCATATATGATAATATATATCACTTACTCATTTATTGAAGATGAAAGCAAATTAGCATGCTAAGGACACAGATATGCTCGTTTATTTTTCCATAATTAATAAATCGTGGCTGATTATTCAACACTGGTCAACATACAGCATCTCAGATTGTCTTTAGAGGTGACTGACAGTTCAGTTTTCTAACCACCAGTGCTGGAAACTCTCTTCACCTAACTATGTAACACAAAATGGCAGAGCACTGCTTACGGCCGTTTCAGAGACCAGTGGGAATCTAAGACCTCCATATTCAATTCTGAGATCTCATATTGGACTGTGACAGAGTTTAAGTAAAAAGATGGGCTCTAGAGAATTCTTTGCATTAGGCTTAAAACAACAGCAAAACGTTTTTTCCATGTTTTTCAAACAGCTACCTTTTTAAGGTCTAAATGAGTAAAAGTAACATTTGGACAGGACATACAGACAACACTCTGACAACTCATTTTACCTCCTCTGTTGATCTCGGAGGGCAGTGCAGGTGCCATCATATTCGTGTCCATTGGCTGAGAGCCATCCTGGGCCATGGCATCTTCAGGAGGCTGGTAAGCAGTTGTTGGTATATCAGCTACAAAGTTTGAAAGAAAAAAAATTACATGCTTCAGGCACAGACTCTCCTCTGCACTGAGAGCTTTTGCGTATGATTAGGCCTGCTCAAGTGTACACAGATGCATGTGTGTGCACATGTATGCAGGGGTCAGAGGATAGCTTTAGGTAAACATTTTCCTTTTCCTTATAGTTGGGAACGGAGGAAGCAATAAAGCATGTGTCACGTTTTAATTTCTGAAGGTACAACATGGATGCTGAAGTAAAATTTAATGTAAAGCACCTTAAGTGGCTCTATAAACATCCTGTCCCATCACTTTCCCTCACAAAAATATCCACGCATTTCATGATGGTCTTTTATTTATCGTGCCCCTCTTGATGTCGACTGGCAAGAGCTCTGGCACTAATATTTGAGATGCTTGTTTACTAACCTGTAATCTGAAAAGTGTAATCCTCTAATTAGTCACTATTACACCATCAGTTATGAGTAAAACAGGAAAATAACTGGTTTTCTTCTTTGCTAAGTTAAACAAGCAGGAAAATACCTGGTTTTTGTCTTTGCTAAGTTAAACAAGCAATGTTCTCCATCACTTTTGTTGCATTTCCTTGCTGTTAAAAGCATATTAACATACTTTTTGGAATTACATCACTGGCAAAATGAATCTAATTAAATGGGTCGGGCGGATACCCCAGTAATTAGCTCTTCTGCCGCTGCATTGATAACAAGGGTTCTTCAATGTTGGAAAAGCTCGCCGAAGCCGCTTCTCAGAACAGCAGTGTGTGTAATATGACATATTCCCCTTTCTTTTTATGGAGTGCCGAGACTGGAACAATTGTGCTAATCAAAGAAGGATGCAGCTGCTTCAAAACGTAACAGGACTCAAACAAGCCATCCTCTTCTCCAGCTGTATGTACAACTCCCCTCCCTACATTGATATTCTACAAGCACTGGTTCACCAGGATGTGCTCAGGGTTCCACCCACCGCGCCCCCCCCCGCAGGCCACCCCTATCCACCTCCCCAAGGCAGGCAGCGTCCCCGAATGCCCCCTCCTACCTGGCATCTGGAAAGGGCTGCCTGGGCCTGAGCTGGTGCGGGAGTGAGGGTAGGTGCTGCTGCTGCTGCTGCTGCTACTGCCTATGGAGTTGGGGTAGCTGCTATTGGACGAGTGGGGAAATGGGTGGGTGCTGGGCTGCCTGAAGGAATCTGGAAACGTGGCGTTCGGTGGCATGTGAGGCTCATTCTGTCCCAAGTTACGGAACTGTGCCAGAAGGCTGTGCTGAGGGTTGTACTCACTGTACCTGGGAACCAGCACGGGAGGAAGCACTGGGGACAGAAAGAAAACAGAGAGACAAATGAGAAAGTTTATATCCACTCTTTCTTAAAAACAGGCAGTGGACACAAAAGCATTTGCAAATTATTCCTTAGTCTTTACTTTTACATGACTTATATATTCCACAAAAATACAAAAGGCCTTTGGAGACCAACCTATTATTGGATGGTTGAGCTGGAAGTTTGCAGTCTACCCCTGGGGTCTGAAGTTCCTGTGAGAGAAAAGTCACCTGGCCATCCCAGGAGCAGGAACAGGGAGGGAGGCCACCCAAATCTGACACCATCCATATTTGGGGACTCTCAGAAATCATCAGCTAAGTGAACCAACCCATCAACAAAACCATCCTGAATGACAGACACTGTGGCAACTCAATGCTTCAATACAGAACCACTTGTCAACTGATCTGCCTGTCCAGATGTAGAACCAAGCTCTAGGGCAAACTATATAAATTCAGAATGTAGTGGTTGATATCCACGGGAGACTGGTACCAGAGCTCCCTTGGAAGCCCTCATCTGCAGACGCTCAGTCCCTGGTGTAACACGGCACAGTATCTATGTGGGCCTGTATGTGTCTGCGTCACCCACACTTTAAATCAGATCTGAACCACCTGCGATGCCTAACACGATATAAATACTGTGAGACAGTCACTCAGCTGATTAGAGAATAAGAGGGCTTCTGTCCTTCCCTAGCTGCTGCCACCGAGTCTAGGCATCCACAGGAGTCAGTCATGCAGGCTGCACTGCTCCAGGTGCCAGATAAAGAGGAGTAAGCAAGCAGGAACATAGCACCTAGCCCAGTCACCTCTCAAGACCCTGAACTCCTTCCAGAACAATGGGCGGATTAACCCTGGGACTATGGGAGGGGCAGTGATGTGGTGGTCATTAAGCTGGGGTCAGGCCAGTGCAAGCCAACCTATACGAGGACCTCCAGCACTGGTGACCCTGGGCAGCATCAGGTACAAGCACCTCTGATCCCTATGTGGTGGCCATCATACCTAGTCAGAGACTTGATGAGAAGAAAAGAAAGCAGGCCCTCCCCACCAAGAGTTCCTGGGCTCTGAGCCCCAGAAAGAATGAAGTCCATTGACTTTTTCAACCACCAAAACTGAAACAGAAAGTATCAGAAAGGAAGTCTGCCTGCTCAGTAGAGACACAGTTCTTTTTCTAACTATTTTCATCTGCAGATGCCTCTATGTATATCTGCAGAATCCACAGATGCAAGAGGCCGACTCCAGTTTTTACCATAGCCCAACCACACAGGTAAAGACTGAGATATCTTAAAGTAACAGCATCAGTTCCTCACACAGCAGAACATAGCCCACAGGGAACACAACACAACACAAGCACACTTCAATACAGATGACAAAGAGTGCTGTCGTGAAACATGAAGTAGAACTGGTCACAGCTGCCCCACAGGGCCCTTCCTTTAGTGCACACGACAAGACCCTGTGTTTCTGTTGTCTGCTGACGTACTGCACAGCTAAATTGCTAGAAAGACACACAGAACCAATGTGAACCATAGAAAGCAAATTCAGACACAAACCTCAATTTTAGGAACCTGTTTCTAAACAAAGTCACTTAGAAGGAAGGAGGCCTTTAACATGTATGAAATACTCCAAGACTGCTAAAATTTGGATTGGATTGTACCCCCAAATATTCAGGAGCTGAAGGCTTGTCCACACAGCCTAGTGGGAAGTCTCCTAGTCACTGGAGGGAACAGTAGGGCTCCAGTTCCTTCTTCTTGTGACGTGAGCTCTGCTCTGCCACCATTCTACCCCAGGATGCTATAGTTCTACAGGACAGAGAGCCCTGGAATCAACAGTACCAAGGGCTGATACTTTCAAAATCACAAAGTAAAGTAAACCTTCCTCTTTATAAAGTGATTGCTACAGACACTCGTTAAGGTGAGCAAAAGCTGAGTAGATAAAGTTCCTGTGCTCTTTTGGACACGCATGTATGAATACACACAAAACTTCCCCAAGATATTTTGGAATTACACTCCACAACAGAAAGGAGTTATTGCTCTGGTCTCAACAGGCTTCACGGTGCACACACAGTCCACCCCACTCACCAGGGCTCTCCACGCGCCTATAATGATAGGGGTTGATGCACACCTCCTTCTGGTTGGAACCGAAAGGAAACTCACAGCAATCCAGAGGCTTCAGTTCATGGCGGCTCTGGAGGTCCGGCCAGCGCCACACTCGGCAATAAATGACATGAGACAATCCCTTCCGGTGGGACACTTGCAGCCTGCCATCCAGGGAGCAGGGAATGGTGACACAGTTACTTGGCTGTCCCGGGCAGCTCAGGGCCTTCTCCAACTCTTCCATGGCCCCTTTCTTTTTCTTCAATTTTTTCACCAACACGTCCACAGCTTTCTCTGCCCATTTTTCTTCTTCGTCACCCTGTTTCCAACCTAGAAGTCTCTTCACAGCTGGACTTGTGAAGGAAAACAAGGTGGTCACATTCATAGTGACTGGTCTAATTCTTCAGGCTCCTCACAGGGTGAAGTGGTGATGTCTCGAAAGGGGAGAGGCCAGAAGAGAGTTCAGCTTATTTACATCGGTTCTGTTTAGTTTCTCCGTATTTCTGAAAAGTAGAGAACGGCTCTTCCTCCTACTCCAAGAAGGGACCCAAAGTTAGCACCTGTAAAAAGAAAGGATAGGAAACTGGCTTTAAAATCGCCTCTAGACACACCATGATTAACTGAAAAGTGCCAGCACTTTGATGTTCCCTGGCTAATACTGCTCAGCTTCACACTTCGTGACTTTATTAGCCATATGAAACCCCAGACAAGGTCGTGAGAATGTGTATTCTGTGATGCCAGAAGTTGAACTGTGTTCTCCTAAAACATACATTAAAGCTCCAGTGCCCATTGCAGCCCACTGTACTTGGGCTTGGAGCAGCTAAGGAACTCACCAGGGTTAAATCAGATTATAAGGGTGGGGCCTGAAGGCAACAATATCAGCGGTCTTACAAGACGAAGAAAACATACTGCTCATAGTAACACCATGCCCAGGACAAATGTCATGTCGGTGTTTGGAGCACAGCTATCACTCAGGCAATTTGCATATTACCACCACAAGCCTATATGCAAGTTACAAGCTTCAACTGACACCAGCAGACTCGGATTCACTCCGGCTCCCGGACACTGCGGGCCCACTGTTCCCTCCCCAAAGGGACATTCCACTGCCCCATACCCCCCAATGTCTGTTGCCTTCCCGCGGGGAGCCGGGGGGTGCCTTACCCGCTCCCTGAGAGCGCAGCATCTCTCCCCGGCTCCGGAGCCCGCCATTCGATGCTCTTCTGCAGCCCCTTTAGTGGCAACGTCCTCCATTCTCCACATAGAAGGGAGGGCCGGGTAGAGCCATGAGACACCTTTACCCAAGTGCCACCCGAGTCGCCAGGGAGTTGGGCACACTGGAGCACTTGTGTTTGGATCCCCAGGAAGAGCCACTTGGAGCCAGGGCTCGCAAGTCCAACTGGTCCCCACCTAGAGAAACGTGGTGGGGTAAGGGTGGGGGACGGGCGCCTCAGGGTCTAGAAACAGGCTCTGAGGCATCCTCCCGCCTGGATCACACGGCGGACCCCCGGGACAGGTGCAGGGCGGGTGAGCAAAAGGGATCGTGGACGCCACTTACCTGGAGTTCGAGGAATTCCAGTAGATAGGCTCTAAAACTGTCGGGCTGGAGATGGCAGTTCTGGAGAAAACCATCCAAAGTCCCCAACAGGACTTCCACGTGGAGTCCCTCCTGGACCCGACAACAGCCCTGGCCAAGCTGCTCCCAGTTCTGTGCACTTCGTGACAAGTGCAGAGTCTATGCCCTTGGGGGATGCCTTCCAGTCTCTGATCGAGGGCTTCCTGGCCTGATTCTGGCACCAAGTGTTCAGGCCGGCAGGACCCAAGTTAGGATGGACTCACAGGGCAGCGCCAATCTTCGCAGGCCACCCGCAGTGCCCGCCTGCCTGGCGCCAATCCCGACCCCGCTCCCCATTTCCTGTCCTTTCTCCCTGCAGCTCCCCTTCTCCACTTCCTGCCACCCCCAAGAACAGAGCTTTCAAAGCTCCACCAACTATATCTGGGTGGACTTTCCTTTGCTAACGTGCAGAACGCTCTAATACATAGAAAAGCACTGGGGTTTGCTTTAGAAAGAATTTTGGGGGGATGGAACACAGGATTCTGTCCAGATCTGTTGCTGTTTCACAAATCACTTATTCTAGTAACTGCAACCTCACTGTACACCACACAAGAGGAAGAGCATCCCAACATGCCAACCAAATGGCAACTAGCTAAAAAACGTATGGTGCTGTGCATTAGCCAATGCAACCAAAAATAGGGTGACAGTGTCCTTCACCAGGACAAGTCACTTCTAAAACCATCAACACACGTCACAGATGTCAAAGAATCAAGACCAGTTAAATGGAATTCCAACAATGGAAAGATAAGCCTTCTACTGCCGGGGAACAGCTATATCCATCTCCCTGTGTTTGCCCTTCAGCAGTACTTTCAGGTCCTTTCCAGTTAGTAAAGCTAGTATCAAGTATTCACATGACTTCCTGGAGCCCTGGTAACTCCCATCTTCAGCAGTCTCGTGGCCAGTTATGCCAAGTGCACAAATGGCTCTAGGTACAAAACAACAGAATTGGAAATAAATGAATCCCAGAAGCTCAACCTAATAGCATCATGGAAAATGTTCATTGTTGGGCACGCAGACACAGGCAGGACGGGACATGTGTGCGTACATGCACACAGACTCATGCACACAGTGTATACTAGTACAGTTAAGCGACCAACTCATGATTCAGAACAGCAACAGGTTCATTTGAAACAACCTAAGTGAAACTATAGTCCTTGCCTCGCAACCTTCATTTTAAGCATTGAAGACTCCTCATACCAAGCTAATTTAAAGGTTTCATTTATATAGTTGAGAACTCTGCAAACTTTACAATATTAATGGCAATAACTACAAATTTTAAATACTATAATAAAAATAAACAATCAACAATTAACA
>NW_023277039.1:0-38410 GCF_003668045.3 Cricetulus griseus
TAGGAACTAGAAAAAGTGGGGAGATGGAAGGCCAGGATAAAGAAGACCCTCTTAGCAGACAAAGAAAGGCTTAGAGTACAGGGTGACTGGCCAGGCCAGTAACTCTTTTCCTGGAACTGGCTGATAACACTTATGTGATTACCACAAGGTTAGAATGGCTTTGTTCCATGAAGCTGACCACAAAAGCTATAGCTGGTCCAGTAACTCTCTTGCAAGAAAAGGCTAACCCTAAAAAGTTAGATTAGAATCTTACAATCTTAAACAACAGGGAGTTTCCCCTTGTGATTCTCCTCGGGACCTTCCACTGGTATTCTTGTTATTTGGGGTTGTGGTTTCTTCCTTTAAAAACCCCTATTCCCAGCCAGTTGGGTTCTAACTTCTCTACCCCAGCATGGGATACAAGTCTTGACCACAGCGGGCTGGTTCCTGTCAATAAACCTCGTGTGATTGCAGCAAGGATGGTCTCGCCTGAGTTCTTGGGGGTCGAGTCATCCTGAGACTTGTGTGAGGGTCTCCCCTCTCTGGGGGTCTTTCAATACAAGAGTAGGAGTCCTGCCTGAGCTACCAGAAAGCCCATGTCTAGTTCTGCCCTCTGAGAGATTACAAAATCTTGGGGCACAATTTTAGGAGAAAACACAAACAGGTGGAAGATCTGGGTTCTGGGAGATGATTTAGCTAGGAAAGGATTCCCAACAAATATGTGAAAATAACTTGTGTTTTCAAACTTTAATGACTGAAGGGTAATGGCAACATACTCAAGTTGTCTATTACCTCCACATTTGGGCCCTAGAATGAGCGTGGTCATAACACATTCACAATAAAAATATGTCAACACAGAGGGAAATTCTCTGTGTAGTCATGGCCATCCTTGAATTGCTCAGTGGTCCATGTGGCTCTCACACTCACAGAGATACCACTGCACCTGCATCCCACATCCTGGACTAAATGTATGTGTCCCCTCAGCCTTGATGCTTGTTTTGAGTGAATTGGTTTGTAGTAAAATATGTCATAAATATATTTTATCCTCTGCTTAAATTTCATCTAGTATTGGGGATTTATGCCAGCATTTTCCACAGAGGATGGAAAAAAGGTCTGTCACTGCCTCACCAAGCACTGCATTGTTAATTTGGCATTAATTCATTAATGTAGTCCATTTTAATCTTCTGTGAATGTCAAAATTTCCTGGGAATTGCCCATTAAACTTAGGTGGGCCATCACAGAGATTTCCAGAACAAATAAAAGGTCACATGATCTTCGAAACCACTGCAGTGTGAAGTGGAAAAACCCCTGGTATAGATGCTAAGGGATCCCAGTGTAGGACTGAAAGCAATTCATTCTGTCACAAAATTACAACTCTTACAGTGTACTGATGCCCATTCATTTAAAACCCAATCTACAAGCAGAGAAGCCAGAATCAGGCCTTTGCCTTGGTGACTGTCTACAGGGAATTTGGGGGAAATGAGTACTTTGCACATCCATTGACCTGGGGAGCAGAGGGAGGATCTAGATTGCCCTTGAAGTGGGGCTGGGTGGTTGTAGCCTCATGAATGAAGAGTCCCAGCCAGACAGTTGTAAGATTTACCAGCCCTGCTCCATCAATAAGGGATGCCCAAACTGTTCGGTGGGCAATCCTTCCATCCTAGCATAAAGGAGGCTCAGTTAAGCAGATATCTTTGAGGTTGAGGCCAACCTGGCCTTCACAGTGAGGTATAGGAGAGCCAGGGCTATAAGTAGAAACCCAGTGTAAAGAAAAGAGCCTGGTATTTTGGTACATACTTTTAATCCCCCTATTCCAGAGTGAATGGAAATCACATGCAAATCTTTGGTTTTGAGGACAGCCAGGTGTACAGAGTTTGTTCCAGAACAGTTAGGGTTACATAGACAAACCCTGTCGCAAAAAAGGAAAAAAGGAGGGGTGGTAGCAATCAGTAGGAATAGGATGACCTTTAGCAGCCTGACTTGAGGCATTTTTACTGTGATGGTCTCTAAGTAGTGACTGCCATATTTTAACTGGGTTCAAGCCCCAAGATTGGAGACCTAAGAGGGTGTGGCAAAAGATGTGTTGGTGATTATATCTGCTCAATGAGGAAAGCCTTCCTCATGGGTCTCTGAGTGCTAAGAGTCTCTGTTACTTCCCCTGCCAGTTTATCCACCTTGGTGTCTATAGTTACAGACTGAGATGGCAATCCCAGATACAGTGGCTGCTGTAACACCAACAGCAATAGATGCAAACACCCCAGCAGTGATGCCAAAGCCTTTTTGTCCATCAACTTGCAAGATGACCAGCCTGTTGAGAAACTGAAACTCAGAAACATACTGCCTCCTTTCTTTCAAGGACAGTAGATGCTATTACATCAAGGGTCAGGAACAATGGCTTGGACAGGCTCCCACGGTCTCAACTCTGTTTTTTCTGTTTTTTCTGTTTTTTCATGTATCACATGAAACTTGAATTTCACATAAATAAGTGTTTGTGAATGCTGAATAAAAATTATTTAATCTAACACTTCTGAAAAGTTCTGCTCATGTATCCTTGGTTGATTTTTTGTTTGTTTGTTTGTTGTTTTCAGAGACAGGGTTTCTCTGTGTAGCTTTGGAGCCTATCCTGGCACTTGCTCTGGAGACCAGGCTGGCCTCAAACTCACAGAGATCCCCCTGAATTTGCCTCCCGAGTGCTGGGATTAAAGGCGTGCACCACCAATGCCCGGCAGATACTTTGTTCTTTATCACATTTGGAACTAAACAATGACTGAACAAAAATCACCTTTAGGTACACATGAATACCTTTCAACTGCCATGTGTATATTTTAACTTGACATTATAGGTTACAGAGCAGCTTTATGATCAACCAAGGAGAGCCGGGCTCTTTACACAGCAGTTTAAACAGACCTGGCATCTGACAAACTCATTTGGGACCATCTTCTCCAGATACAGACAAGAGAAATAGAGAGACCTAGTGAGGACAGAAGAGGACACAGGCAGCAGGAGCATGGCGGGAGCATTCTGTCATTAGGGAAGGCAGCTGTTCTCATCCTGGAGCTGGGCCTCAGCCTCTGCCTGCTTCCATTGCTAACTCATGAGGGAACAGGTAAGCAGACAGGAGGGTAGCTGTGACAGCTGCAGCAGCCACACAAGGCCATCTGCACACCCAGGGACACCCAGAATACCTTAGAGATGTGGTTAATCACAGGATGGTTACAGGTGAGGTCTCCCCCAGAAAAGGAGTAGCCCTGGAATAAGTGACAGTTTGCAAAAAGGCCCTTTGTTCTGATCATAAGTGTTAGGATGACTGGCTCTCAGCAGTTGCCAGCCTGGGGAAAAACTTGCAGCCTGACTTTTCAAGGATGGGGACAAACTTGAGTAGCCCCAAAACAATTTCTGGTCAAAATATGTGAACAGGAGCAACTACATTGATACAGAACAGAACTTTCTTTGTGCCACAGGTGAGTGTTCTTGTGTTCCATGTTACCAACACTCAACCCCCTCTATCTGGGCCATCTGGAGCCTCACTCAGGTCCACAAGGTAATGGGAAATACCACTGGGAATTCCTCCAACCATGGAGTGCTTGGTAGTAAATGGCAATAGATAAAAGAAGACCAACAGTCCCTAGATTCAAAGGTCAAGACCTCCATCAATTTCTCCAGGATTCATATACAATGGTAGGCTCAGGTGTCTCACCTTGTAGACAAGAGTGCACAATCACATATTAGCTGGGCACACACCTTGGGGACTCACTAGCACTCTTCTCCCTGCCCTTCTGTGGTCCTGGGTGCTCACATTGAAGGGATAAAGTTGCAAACATCTCATGAGGTTATACCTGACCTGATTTTTCTCTAGAAGGCATATGGTAGACCTCACCCTCCAAACACACACACCAGCTCCACAATGCTGCCCAAGGCTCTTCCTTCCCTATGGCCCTTTTTCTTCCACCATATACCCTCTTCAGACTCCCATCACATACACACTTTATTCAGGAAACCAACTGACCTGAAGAAGACTAGGCTGCTGCACTTTCCCTGGACACACTGTCTATTGGATTCTACTCTAAGAACATGGGTGTAAAAGCTCCACTAAACAGGAGACTCAAAGCTCCTCCCATTCTTTGTCTCCTCCCAACAGAAGATCTTCAAACCCGTCATCCTGACACACACTTTGAGCCCCTCAGGTTTCTTTGGCACACTATGGAGACCTAATCCCATTGATGAAATTATCCTTTTTGGGAGGTTCAACACTGGGTTTTTCTGTATAGCTTTGAGGATTGTCCTGGCATTCATTCTGAAGATCAGGCTGATATCCATCTCGGGGAATTTCAAATGCTGGGATTAAAAGCAGGCAGAACCACTGCCCAGCTGCTTTAATTATTCTTGTTTTCTAGATCTGTGTATGTTGAGCAGGCTGGCCCTGCAAATCACAGAGATTATTTGCCACAGTTTCCTGAAAGCGGGAATTTAGAGTGGCTCACCAGGGCCTGGAGAAATGGCTCAGAGGTTAAGAGCACCGACTGCTCTTGCAGAGATCCTGAGTTCAAATCCCAGCAACCACATGGTGGCTCACAACCATCCGTTATGAGATCTGGTGCCCTCTTCAGGTGTTCAGATATACATGAAAGCAGAATGCTGTATACATAATAAATAAAATCTTAAAAAAAAAAGAGTGGCTCACAAGACCCTCCAAGAAATAATCATGGTTTATAGAACATTTTCTGATTGACATATTAATGTGAAAATGAATACCAAGAGAAAATTGGCCTTGGCCTCTTGAGTCTCCATCCCAGAATGAACTGGGGCTCCACTTGTCAGTGCCCATAGAAAAAAATGGACTTCTACTTAACCTGCTTCTAGGGATCCTATTCAGCTGTTGCTTTGGCTAGGATCCCTGTCTTGCTTTTCAAGGGCTGCTAAGATTCTTCCCTCATTGTTTGCAACATTTCCAACTTCCCTCTCCCTACTTGTGCCACCAGAAACTCTACCAGCTCCCCTAGCTCTCTGTAGACCCTGTCTTCTCTCCATAGATTTCCCCAGGCTCCCTGATGGTGTCTGGGGTTCTGTTCATAGAATGCCCTTAGGTATTTGGGTATTGAGAAGACAATGCTGGTGTCCTTTTTTGAGGGACTGGAGTGTACTTAATCAGTGCTAAGAAACCTTCAGTTTGTTTCCAGGGGTTCCAGCTACTCCCAGTGCAGGAATACAATAGCTCCAAGTGACGTATTACTTTTTCGGGAAACCTTGTCTGACAAAATCCTGGAAATCTTCCTTGACATCTACAAGGGCTGTACATGTTCAAATTTTAAAAAGCTGGGTGACTTGAGGCTCTTGGCAGAGGTCTTGTCCAGGTTTTTGAAATATTTTGCCTCAATTCCAGGAGATAAAGGAAAAATGAAAAATATTGAAAAAATATTATTCCATGTGTTTTGTGTATGTATTGGGACCATATCCTGCCAGAGAATATTTGCAGATTTAAGGAAACAAAATGTATGTTTCCCCTTCCAGTACCTGGAAATCAAACTCAGGTACTCAAGCTAGGCGACATGGACTTTGGCTGTGCCATTTCACAAGCTTCAGAGCTCTTGATTCAAAGGGCTATACCTCCAGGAAAATCAAAGACTGACACCAGGTTTCCATAGGTCTGGCTGGTTTCAAACTCATTGTATGACTAAGAATGACCATGAGCTACTGGTCCCAAACCTCATGCATGCTGAGATTATGGACCTGGATCCCTTGAAGGTGCCTTTTTCCACTCCCTTTAAATGCTACTGAGAACCTCATGAAGACATTCTGTCCTTACTGGATATATATTCTGAGTCCTTTCTGTGCAGTTTCTCCTATTTCTTTAACAACTTGAGGGACATTAGTCTTATATCTGCTCTTGCTATAACCTTGAGACGGGAGAGCAATTCTGTTCTAGAAGATGTGACCAATGGTCTCTATTGATAAATAACTTTTTTGAAATTTCCCCGTTTTTAGAGTCTTGTGTATCCTAAAATGAACTTGAATTTGCTCTATAGCCCATGATGTCATTGAATTTTTTCAAATAAATGTAAGAACAACTGTAACAGGGGGTGGTGACACACACCTTTAATCCCATCACTAGAAAAGCAGAGACAAGGGGATCTCTGAGTTAGAATATTCTCACATAAATTGTAAGAACAACCCTAACAGGGTGTGGTGACACACCTTTAATCCCATCTCTAGGGAGGTAGAGGCAGGAGAATCTCCAAGTTGCAGGGCTGCATATTGAAAAACAGGAGTTACAGAACATCCAGGACTACACTGAAAATCCCTATCTCATGAACAAAGAATAAAATAAAATAAAAATTTAAACTGGCTGGGTGTGGTGGTACATGCCTTCAATCCCAGCACTCAGGAGGCAGAGGCAGGAGGATATCTGAGAGGTCTTGCACAACTTGGTCTACACAGGGAGCTCCAGGATTCCCAGGACTATTTAGAGTGACCTGACCTCATGAAGGGAAACAAACAAAAAAAGCCTTCAACATCTATAGTCATCAGATCAATGCAAATTACAATTGCTTTGAGATTTGTAAGTTTCTCAGAAATACCGAAAAATGAAAAACAACCACAGCTCAGGCTGGTAAAGATGTGGGGGAAAGGATGCTTATTCATTGCTGTTGGTAGTAGAGAACGGTATAGCCATCACCCCACCCCACCATTAACCCAGAAGCCTTACTGGCCAACTTACCATGGTGATCAGCAGGCGCTCCTGTGATCACCAGATCATTGCTGCTGTTTGAAACTCTAGTCCAAAGACCTGGCGTTCAATATATTTTCCATCTAGGTCCCTCCCAGGCCGTCCACCTTTTTCCCATCATTCCTCCAGACCATCCTACTCAATTCCCCTCACCACCAGTCTATAGCTTCACCCTATAGGGTCTTGGTATATTTGAGGATGACTTTCATCATTGAGCTTTCATCACTGCTGCTTTGGTGGGGACCTAAATCACAAACACATCTTTTGCACCACCCTCTCAGTTCTCCAATCTTGGGACTTAAACCCAGTTAAAATGTGATCTCCACTATTTGGTGACCATCACAGTTAAAAGGTCTTAGCTCAGGCTGCATTCTGATTGCTGTCAAACCCCTTTTTTTCCTTTTTTGAGACAGGGTTTCTCTCTGTAGTCCTGACTACTCTGGAACAAACTCTGAACACCAGGCTGTGCTCAAAATCAAAGATTTGCATGTGCATTCCCCTACCACTAGAATGGGGGAGTAGGGAATTAAAGGTGTGTGCCACAATGGTAGGCTCTTTTTTTGACACAGGGTTTCTCTTTACAACCCTAGCTGTCCTGTATCTCACTGTATAGACCAACTTGGCCTCAACATCACAGAGTTCTTCTTGCCTCTGCATCCTTTGTTCTGGCATGGAAGGATTGTCCACCAAACACAGCTTAGTCACCCCTAATTGATGGAGTGGGACTAGTCTTACAACTGTCTGGCTGTGACTCTTTTCATTCATGATGCTACCACCAACCAGCTCCACTTCATGGACAAGGTAGATCCTCCATTATCTCCCCAGATCAATGCATGTGCCAAGGTCCCTTTTGTCCCCACTTTACTGTCCACAGTCATCAAGGCACAGACCTGATGCTGGCTTCTCTGCTTGTAGATTGGTCATTCAATGAATGGGTTTCAGTACACAGAAAGTGATGGATTTTTCTGACAGAATGAATTGAGTTCAGTCCACCCTTGGGAGCCCACAGCTTGAGTCCCAAGTGTTTCACCACTTAAAACTGCAGTGATATAGAAGGTGCATGTGAACATTGACTCCTTCTGGAAACCTCTGAGAGGGCAGAACTCAGTTTAATGCATCAACTGTCAGGAAATTTTCTTGACATTCACTGAGGACTAAGATTAACTACAGTTCTGAATTATTACAAAATTCATAAAGAGGACTTGGTGAGGTAATGACAGACCTCTTTTCCATCTTTGTTGGAAATCCTGGCATACATCCCTGAAACTAGGAGAAATATAAAGACAGGGTAAATTATATTGTTTCAAAATATTTTATTAAAATCAATACCTTAAAAAAAAAGCATCCAGGCTAAGGTGGGAGATACCTTTAGTAACCTAACCAGAACCCTAACCATGACCCTAACGCTAACGCTAACCCTAACCCTAACCCTAACCCTAACCCTAACCCTAATCATAAACCTAACCCAAAACTAATTCGTAACACTCTGACTAAGCCTAAACCTAACCTAATCCTAACCCTTACACAACCCTAACCATAAGCCAACCCTGACACTAACACTAACCCTAACCCTAACACTAACACTAACCCAAACACTAACACTTACCATTAACCTCACCCTAATCCTAACCCTAACCCTAACCCTAAACCTAACCCTTAACCCTTAACCTAACCCAGAACCTAAGGCTAAACCTAACCCTAAGCCTACACCTAACCCTAACCATAAGCAAAACACTAACCCTAATGATAACCCTAACCCTAACCCTTAACATAACCCTGAACCTAACCCTAAACCTAACCCTAACCCTAACCCTAACATTGAACCTGATCCTAAACCTAAACCTAATGCTAAACCTAACACTCACCATAACCCTAACCCTAACCTAAACCTAACCCTACCACTGATCCTACCCTAAACCTAACCTTAACCCTAAACCATACCCTAAACCTAAACCTAAGCCTTAAAATCAACCTGAAACTAGCACTAACCCTAACCCTAACCATAGCCCTAACCCTAACACTAACCCTTAACCTAACCCTAAACCTAACACTAAACCAAAACCCAACAATCACCCTAACCCTAACCATAACCATAACCCGAAACCTTAACCTAATCCTGAACCAACCTCTAACCCTAACCCTAACCCTAACCCTAACCCTAACCCTAACCATAACCATAACCATAACCCTAACCCTAACACTAAACCTAAACATAAGCGAAACCCTAACCCTAACCCTAAAACTAACCCTAACCCTAACCTTAACCCTAACCATAAGCCAAACCCTAAACCTAACACTAACCCTAACCCTGACCCTAACACTAAGCCTAACACTGATCCTAACCCTAACCCTAACCTTAACCCTGACCCTAAACATAAACTTAACCCTAACCCTAACCCTAACCCTAACCATAACCATAACCATAACCCTAACCCTAACACTAAACATAAACATAAGCGAAACCCTATCCCTAACCCTAAAACTAACCCTAACCCTAACCTTAACCCTAACCATAAACCAAACCCTAAACCTAACACTAACCCTAACCCTGACCCTAACACTAAGCCTAACACTGATCCTAACCCTAACCCTAACCTTAACCCTAACCCTAACCCTAAACTTAACCCTAATCCTAACCCTAACCCTAATCCTAAACCTAACACTAAACCTAACAGTGACCCTAACCCTAACCATAAGCCAAACCCTAACGCAAACCCTAAACCTACGCTAACCCTAAACCTAAACCTAACACTAACCCTAACCCACAACTTAACCTAACCCTAACCTGAACCCTAAGCCTAACCCTAAACCTAACACTGATGCTAACCCTAACCCTAACCTAACCTAAACCCTAAACCTACCCCTAACCCTAATCCTGAACCTAACCGGGAACCTAAACCTAACCTTAAACCTAATCCTAAACCTAACCCTAACCCTAACCCTAACCCTAAACCCAAGCCTAACCCTAACCCTAACCCTAACCCTAAACCTTACCCTAAACCTAACCATAACCTTAACCCTAACCTTAACCCTAACCTAACCCTAACCTAACCCTAACCCTAAACCTAAACCTAAACCTAACCCTAACCCTAACCCTAACCCTAAACCTAAGCCTAACCCTAACCAAACCCTAAACCTAACCCTAACACTATTCTTAACCCTAACCCTAACCCTCACCTTAACCATTAACCTATACCTGAACCTAATCCTAACCCTAACCCTAACCCTAACCCTAAACCCAAGCCTAACCCTAACCCTAACCCTAACCCTAAACCTTACCCTAAACCTAACCATAACCTTAACCCTAACCTTAACCCTAACCTAACCCTAACCTAACCCTAACCCTAAACCTAAACCTAAACCTAACCCTAACCCTAACCCTAACCCTAAACCTAAGCCTAACCCTAACCAAACCCTAAACCTAACCCTAACACTATTCTTAACCCTAACCCTAACCCTCACCTTAACCATTAACCTATACCTGAACCTAATCCTAACCCAAACCCTAACCCTAACCCTAACCCTAACCATAACCATAACCTAACCCTAACCCTAACCCTAACCCAAACCTAAACCTAACCTAACCCTAACCTTAACCTTAACCCTAACCCTAATTCAAACGTTAACCCTTTAGCTAACTATGACACTAACCCTAACCCTAACCCTAAACCTAACCACAACCCTATCCCTAAACTAACCGTAACCCTAAACCTTAACGAAAACATGAACCTAACATTAATTCTAACACTTACCCTAAACACAACCCTAACCCTAACGTTAACCCTAACCCTAACCATAAGCTAAAGCTAACCATAAGCCTAACCCTAACCATAACATTAACTCTAAACCTAACCCTAACCCCGAACCAAACCCTAACATTTACCCTAATCCTAAACCAAATCCTAATCATGAAACTAACCCTGAACCTAACTATAAGCATAACCCTAACCCTAATGCTAACCCAAACACTACCCTAGCCCTTACCTAACCCAACCCTAACCCTAACCCTAACCCTAACCCTAACATTGATGCTAAACCTAACCCTAAACCTCACCACATAAAAAAACCTAAACCCAAATCTAACCCTAACCCTAACACTAACACTAAACCTATCCAAATCCTAATCCAAACCCTAACATTAACCCTTAACCTAACCATGAAACTGACCCTAACACTAACCATACCCCAATCCATACCCTAACCCTAACCCTACCCTAAACTTTGACCTAACCCTGAACCTAACCCTAACCCTAACCCTAACCCTAACCCTAAACATAACCCTAACCCTAACCCTAACCCTAACCCCTAACCCTAACCCTAACCCTAACCCTAACCCTAAACTTTGACCTAACCCTGAACCTAACCCTAACCTTAAACCTAACCCTAACCCTAACCAAACCTTAACACAAACCTAACCCTAAACCTAACCTAACCCTAACCCTAACCTAAACCTAATCATGAACCTAACCATGAACATGACCCTAACCCAAACCCAAACCCTAACCCTAACCCTAACCCAAACCCTAAACCAAACCTTAACCCTAAACCTAAGCCTAACCCTAACCCTAACACTAGCCTAACCCTAACCATAACCCTAACACTAACCCTAACATAACTCTAACATTAACCCTAAACCAAACCCTAACCCTAACTTTAGCGCTAACCTAACCCTAACCCTTACCCTAACCCTAACCCTAAACCTAAACCTAAACCTAAACCTAACCATGAACCTAACCATAATACTAAACCTATACCTAACCCTAACCCTAACCCAGACCAAAACCTAACCCTAACCCTAACCTAACCCTAACCCTAACCCTAATCATGAACCTTACCCTTAACCTAACCCTAACACTAACACTAACACTAACCCTAACCCTTAAACTAACCATGAACCTAATCCTAAACCTAACTACAACCCTAACCCTAACATAACCCTAGCCCTAACCCTAACCCTAACCCTAACCCTAACATAACCCTAGACCTAACCCTAACCCTTAACCTAACAATGAACCTATCCCTAACCTTAACCCTGAACCTAACCGAACCCTAACCCTAACCCAGGCAAACATTAAACCTAACCCTAAACCTAAACCTAATCCTAACCCTGAACCTAAACTTAACCCTAATCCTAACCCTGAACCTAAATTTAACCCTAACCCTAACCATGAACCTAAACTTAACACTAACCCTAACCCTGAACCTAAACAAAGCCAAACTCTAACACTAACCCAACCCCTATTCCTACACCTTACCTAACCCTTACCCTAAACCTAAAACTAAACCTAAAACTAACCCTAACCCTAACCCTAACCCTAACCCTAACCCCTAACACTAACCCTAACCATAAACCTAAACCTAACCCTAATCCTAACTCTAAACCTAACCCTAACCCTACCCTAAACCTTAACCTAACTGTGAACGTAACCCTGATGCTTATCTTAACCCTTACCCTAACCCAAACCTAACACAACCCTAACCCTAACCCTAACCATAACCCTAACCCTAAAAATGATGCTAACCCTAACCCTAACCCTAATCCTAACCCTAATCTTAACCTAACTTTAAGCCTAACCTTAACTGTTAACCTAACCAAGAATATAACCATAACACTAACACTAACACAAGCCCTAACCTAAACCTTAGCTAACCCTAACACTCACCCTAACCCTAACCCTAACCCTAACCCTAACCTAACCCTAAACTAACCCTCAACCTAATCCTAACCCTAACTCTAAACCTAAACCTAAACCTAAACCTAACCATAACCATAACCCTAATGCAAACCTAAGCCTAACCCTAATCCTAACACTAAACCTTAACCTAAAGATGAACCTAACCCTAAATATAATCCTAAACTTAACCCTAACCCTAAACCTAACCACAACAATAACTCTAACCAAACCCTAACACTAAACCTAACCCTTATCAACCAGGAACCTAACCCTAACTCTAAAGCTAAACTTAATCCAAACCCTAAGCCTAATCCTAACCCTAAACCTAACCCGAACCCTAACCCTTAATCTAACCATATTCCTAACCCTAACCTTAACCCTATCATTAACCATAAATCTAACCCTAACCCTAATCCTGACCCTAACCCTAACCCTAACCCTAACCAAACCCTAACCCAAACTCTAACGCTAACCCTAACGATACCCTAAACCTAAACCTAAACCTTAACCTAAGGATGAACCTAACCCTAAACCTAACCCTAAACCTAACCCTAAACCTAACCTAACCCTAACCCTAACCCTAACTCTAACCCTAAACATAACCCTGAACTTAACCCTAACCCGAACCTAAACCAAATCTAACCCTAACCCTAACCTAACCCTAAACCTAACACTAACCCTAAACCTAACCCTAACCCTAACCCTAACCTAACCCTAACCCTAACTCTAACCCTAACCCGAACCCTGAACTTAACCCTAACCATAACCCTAACCCAAATCTAACCCTAACCCTAACCAAACCATAACCATAACACTAACCCTAAACCTAACACTAACCCTAACTCTAACCCTATCCCTAACCCTGAACTTATACCTAACCCTAACCCTAACCCAAATCTAACCCTAACCCTAACGTAACCCTAACCCTAACACTAACCCTAAACCTAATACTAACCCTAACCCTAAACCTAATCCTAACCCTAACCCTAACCCAAATATTAAACCTAAAAGTAACCCTTAACCTAATGGTGAACCTAATCCTAACAATTAACCTAAAGATGAACCTAAACCCAACCCTAACCATAACCCTTAACCTAAACATGAAACTAACCCTAACCCTTAACCGAACCCTAACACTAACCCTAACCCTGAACCAAACCTTAACCCTAACCCTAAGCCTAACCCTATCCATAAAATCCTAACCCTAACCTTAACACTAATGCTTAACCTAACCATGAACCTAAAACTAACTCTAAACCTAACCCTATTCAAAACCTAACCCTAACCTTATCCCTAACCCTAACCTGACCATTAATCTAACCCTAACCTAACCCAAACCCTAACCTAACCCTAACCCTAACCTAACCCTAACCATAACCGTTAACCTAACAATGAACCTAACCGTAACCCCAACTCTATGTATAACCTAACCCTAACCTAACTCTAACCCTAACCCAAACAACTCTAACCATAACACTAACCGTAACCCTAACCCTAACCCTAACTTAATTCAAACATTAACCCTAAGCCAAACCCTAATCCTAACCCTAACAATAACCCTTAAATAACCATGAAACTAACCCTAATCCTAAACAAAAACCTAACCCTAACCCTATCCCAAACCTAACACTAACCCTAACCCTAACCGATATGTTACATTTATGACACATGTATTTGACATGTATGTGACATGTATGAGACATGTATGTGACATGTATGTTACAAGTATGTTACATATATGACACTTGTATGTTACATGTATGACACATATAACACATGTATGTTACATGTATGTTACATGTATGTCACATGTATGACACACACATGTTAAAAACATGTTACATGTATGTTACATGTATGATACATGTATTTTACATGTATGACACATGTATGTTACATATTTGTTACATGTATGACACGTGTATGTTACATGTATGACACAGGTATAACACAGGCATAACACATGTATGTTACATGTATGACACATGTATGACACACACAGGTTACAAGCATGTTACAAGCATGTCAAATGTATGTTACATGTATGTTAAATATATGTTACATGTATGACACACACATGTTACAAGCATGTCACATGTATGTCACATGTATGTTCCATGTATGTCGCATGTAGGACACACACATGTTACAAGCATGTCACATGTATGTTACATGTGTGTTACAAGTATGTTACATGTATGTTGCATGTATATTACATGTTGACACACACATGTCACATGTATGTTACATGTATGTTACATATATGACACAAAGATGTCACATGTATATTACACGTATGTTATATTACATGTATGTTACATGTATATTATATGTATGTTACATGTATGGTACATGTATGGTACATGTATATTATATGTATGTTACATGTATGACACACACATGTCACATTTATGTTACATGTAAGTTACATGTATGTTACATGTATGTTACATGTATAACACACACATGTTACAAGCGTGTCCCATGTATGCCCCATGTATGTCCCATGTATGTTATTGAATGTTACATATGTTTTATGTATATTACATGTATATTATATGTATGTTACATGCAGGTTACATATGTTACATGTATGACACACACATGTCACATGTATGTTACATGTATGTTACATGTATGTTACATGAATGTTAAATGTATGATACACGTATATTACATGTATGTTACATGTATGTTACATGTATGTTACATGTATGTTACATGTATGTTACATGTATGTTACATGTATGACGCATGTATTTTACATGTATGACAAATGATTGTTACATGTATATGACATGTATGTGACATGTATTACATGTATGACACCTGTATGACACATGTATGTTACATGTATATTACATGTATGTTACATGTTACATGTATGACACATGTATGTTAAATGTATGACACAAGTATGTTACATGTATGTTACATGTATTTTACATGTATGACACATATATGACACATGTATGACAGATGTATGCCACATGTATGTTACATGTATGGTACATGTATGACACTTGTATGTAACATGTATGTTACATGTATGACACACATGTTACATGTATGTTACATGTATGTTACATGTGTGTTACATGTATATTAGATGTATGATAAACACATGTTACAAGCTTGTCATATGTGTGTCACATGTATGTTACATGTATGTGACATATATGACATACCCATGTTACAAGCATGTTGTATGTAAGTTACTTGTATGTTACATGTATGTTACATGTGTGTTACATGTGTGTTACATGTATGACACATGTATGACACATATGTTACATGTAAGACACACGTAAGTTACATGTATAATATATGTATGTTACATGTATGTTACATGTATGTTACATGTATGTTTCATGTATGTTACATGTATGACACATGTATGTTACATGTATGACACATGTATGTTACATGTATGTTACAAGCATGTCACATGATTTTCACATGTATGTTACATGTATGTCTCATTTATGACACTCATATTTTACAAGCATGTTACATGTGTGTTATATGTATGTTACATTTATGTCACATGTATGACACACACATGTTACAAGCATGTTACATGTATGTTGCATGTATGTTACATGTATGTTATATGTAAGTTACATGTACATCACATGTATGACACACACTTATGACTGGCATGTCACATGTATGTTACATGTATGTTTCATATATGTCACATGTATGACACACACATGTTACAAGCATGTCACATGTATTTCACATGCATGTTACATGTATGTCACATTAATGACACTCACATGTTACAAGCATGTTACATGTATGCTACATGTATATTACATGTATGTCACATGTATGACACACACATGTTACAAGCATGTGACAAGCATGTCAAATTATGTTACATGTATGTTAAACATATGTTACATGTATGACACACACATGTTACAAATATGTCACATGTATGTCATATGTATTTTACAGGTATGTCACATGTATGATACACACATAATACAAGCATGTCAAATGTATGTTACATGTGTGTTATATATATGACACAAAGATGTCACATGTATGTTACATGTATATTATATGTATGTTACTTGTATGGTACATGTATTTTATATATATGTTACATGTATGACACACACATGTCACTTTATGTTACATGAAAGTTACATTTATGTTACATGTAAGTTACATTTATGTTACATGTATGTTACATGTATGTTAAATGTATGTTACATATATGACACACACGTTACAAGCGTGTCCCATGTATGTCGCAACTATGTCACATGTTTGTTACTTGTATGTTACATATGTTACATGTATGACACACACATGTCACATGTATGTTAAATGTATGTCACATGTATGCTACATGAATGTTACATGTATGACACATGTATGACACATGTATGACACATGTATGTTACACGTATGATACATGTATGTTACATGTATGTGACATGTATGACACATGTATGACACTTGTATGTGACATGTATGTGACATGTATGTGACATGTATGTGACATGAATGTGACATGTATGTGACATGTATGACACATATATGACACATGTATGACACATGTATGTTACATGTATGACACATGTATGACACATGTGTGTTATATGTATGACACATGTATGACCCATGTATGAAACATGTATGACACTTGTATGTTACATGTATGTGACATGTATGTGACATGTATGTGACAAGTATGTTACATGTATGACACATGTATGTTACATGTATGTTACATGTATGTTACATGTACGTTACATGTATGTTACATGTATGACACATGAATGGTACATGTATGTTACATGTATTTTACATGTGTGACACATGTATGTTATATGTATGTTACATGTATGTTACATATATGTTACATATAGATTACATGTGTGTTACATCTATGTTACATGTATGTTACATGTATTCTACATATATGGTACATGTATGTTACATGTATGACACATGTATGTTACATGTATGACACATGCATGTTACATGTATGTTACATGTATGTTACATGTATGACATACACATATTAGAAGCATGTCACATGTATGTCACATGCATGTTACATGTATGTTACATGTATGTTACATGTATGACACATGTATGTTTCATGTATTTTACATGTATGACACATGTTTGTTACATGTATGTTACATGAATGTTACATGTATGACTCATGAATGTTACATGTATGACACATGTATGTTACTTGTATGACACATGTATGTTACATGTATGACACATGTATGTTACATCTATGACACATGTATGTTACATCTATGACACATGTATGTCACATATGTGCCACATGTATGTCACATGTATATTACATGTATGACACATGTATTTTACATATATGTTAAATGTATGTTACTTGTATGTTAAATGTATGTTACTTGTATGTTACATGTATGTGACATGTATGTTACATCTATGTTACATGTATGTTACATGTATATTAAATGTATGACACACACATGTTATAAGCATGTCACATGTGTGTTACAAATATGACACATGTACGACACATGTATGACACATGTACGGCACATATACGACACGTGTACTACACATGTATGACACGTGTACGTTACATGTATGACACGTGTACGTTACATGTATGACACATGTACGTTACATGTATGTTACTTGTATGACACCTGTATGACACATGTAGGACACATGTAGGACACATGTATGACACATGTAGGACACATGTAGGACACATTTATGTGACATATATGACACTTGTATGTGACATGTATGTGACATGTATGTGACATGTATGTGACATGTATGTTACATGTATGTTACATGTATGTCACATGTATGTCACATGTATGTCACATGTACGTCACATGTATGTGACATATATGTCACATGTATGACACACACATTTTACAAGCATGTTACAAGCATGTTACCAGCATATTACATGTATGACACATATATGACACAAGTATGACACATGTACGACACATGTATGACACATGTATGTTACATGTATGATACATGTGTGTTCCATGTATGACGTATGTGTGTTCCAAGTATGTTCCATGTATGTTCCATGTATGTTTCATGTATGTTCCTTGTATTGTAGGGAGCCGTTCCTGCATTCTCCATTACAATAATGGTGCCTGAAGACAC
Organism: Cricetulus griseus; assembly: GCF_003668045.3. NCBI lineage: Eukaryota > Metazoa > Chordata > Mammalia > Rodentia > Cricetidae > Cricetulus > Cricetulus griseus. The sequence continues at coordinate 18,541 of NW_023277039.1, forward strand.
CAAAATGTAAATTACTTCACAGGCCCTGGGTAATCTCCATTCCTTTGATCTCTGCCTATCCCGTGGCTCATTTGGCCTGAGGAGCTGAAGCCATTCATAGGGTAACACGTCCCAGGGGTCTTGCCAGCCTTTATTAAGGAATGGGATTCTTGGTTCAGGGTCTCCGCTCTGGTAAGCTTATGCTCTCCCAACTCTCAAGATGCATTAAAGCTTGTCTGCAGAAGGATCCGAGTGTCCTGCGTGTATTTCTTGCCGGCGAGAACATACAGCGCGCGAGACAATGTATGACACATGCATGAAGACACATGTAGGACACATGTAGGACATAGTAGGACACATGTAGAACACATGTAGGATACATGTAGGACACACGTATGTGACATGTGTGACACACGTATGTGACATGTGTGACACACGTATGTGACATGTGTGACACACGTATGTGTCATGTGTGACACATGTAGGACATATGTTGGACACATGTAGGACACATGTACGACACATGTAGGACACATGTAGGACACATGTAGGACACATGTATGTGACATGTATGTGACATGTATGACACATGTATGAGACATGTATGACAAATGTATGAGACATGTATGAGACATGTATGACACATATATGACACATGAATGACACATGAATATTACATGAATGACACATGTCTGTCACATGAATGACACATGTGTGTCACAAGTATGACATACGTGTGTCACTTGTATGACAAACGTGTTACTGGCATGTTACAAGCATGTTACATGTATGTTACATGTATGTTACATGTATGATTCACGAATTTTACATGTTTGACTCATGTATGTTACATCTATGACACATGTATCTTACATCTATGACACATGTATGTCACATGTGTGGCACAAGTATGTCACATGTGTGTCACATGTGTGTCACATGTATGTCACATGTATGTTACATGTGTCACATGTATGTTACATGTATGTCACATGTATGTCACCTGTATGTCACATGTATGTCACAAGTATGTCACATATATGTCACATGTATGTCACATGTATGACACATGTATGTTATATGTATGACACATGTATGATACAGGATTGTTACATGTATGACACATGTATGTTACATGTATGTGACATGTATGTTACATGTATGTGACATGTATGTTAAATATATGACACACACATGTTACAAGCATGTAACATGTAGGTTACAAGCATGTCACATGTATGTTAAAATTTTGACACTTGTATGACACATGTACAACTCAGGTATGATACATGTACGAAACATGTACGACCCATGTAAAACCCATATACGACACATGTATGACACATGTATGTTTCATGTATGACACATGTATGTTACAGGTATGACACATGTATGTCACATGTGTGTCACATGTATGTCACATGTGTGTCATATGTGTGTCACATTTATGTCAGATGTATGTCACATGAATGACACATGTATGTTATATGTATGACACATGTATGATACAGGATTGTTACATGTATGACACATGTATGACACGTGTATGACACGTGTATGACACGTGTATGACACGTGTATGACACATGTATGACACATGTATGACACATGTGTGACAAATGTATGACACATGTATGTTCCATGTATGTTGCATGTATGTTCCATGTATGATACAAGTATGTAACATGTATGTTACATGTATGTTACATGTATGACACATGTATGAAACATATATGACACATGTATGAAACATGTATGACACATGTATGACACATGTATGATACATATATGACATATGTATATTCCATATATATTACATGTATGACACATGTAGGACACATGTATGATACATCTATGTTACAAGTTTTTTACATGTATGTTACATGTATTTTACATGTAGGTTTCATGTATGTTACATGTATGACACACACACGTTACAAGCATGTTACATGTATTTCACAATTATGTTACATGTATGTCACATTTATGACCTACACATAACACTAGCATGTCACATGTATGTTACATGTATGTTACATTAATGACACTCACATGTTACAAGCATGTCACATGTATGTTACATGTATGTTACATCTATGCTACATGTTTGTTACATGTTGGTTATATTTTTTTACATGTAGGTTTCATGTATGTTACATGTATGACACACACATGTCACAAGCATGTTACATGTATTTCACAATTATGTTACATGCATGTCACATTTATGACATACACATAACACTAGCATGTCACATGTATGTTACATGTATGTTACATTAATGACACTCACATGTTACAAGAATGTTACAAGCATGTCAAATGTATGTTACATGTATGTTAGATGTATGTTACATGTATATTATATGTATGTTACATGCATGTCACATGTAGGGTACATGTATGATACATGTGTGTTACATGTATGACACACACGTCTTACAAGCATCTCACATGTATATTACATGTGTGTTACATGTATGTTACATGTATGTTACATGTTGACACACAAATGTCACATTTATGTTACATGTATGTTACATGTATGTTATATGTATGTTACATGTATGTCAAATGTAGGGTACATGTATGATACATGCGTGTTACATGTATGTCACAAGTATGTTACATGTATGTCACATGTATGTCACATGTATGACACAAACATGTTACAAGCAAGTTACAGGCACGTTACATTTATGTTAAATGTATGACACATGTACGACACATGTATGACACATGTTTAACACATGTATGACACATGTATGACACATGTATGTTACATGTATGTTACATGAGTGTTACATGTATGACACATGAGTGTTCCATGTATGACACATGTGTGTTAATGTATGACACATGTGTGTTACATGTATGACACATGAGTGTTACATGTATGACACATGTGTGTTCCATGTATGACACATGTGTGTTCCATGTTTGACACATGTGTGTTCCATGTATATTCCATGTATGTTCCATGTATGTTCCATGTATGTTCCATGTATGATACAAAATTGTTACATGTATGTTACATGTATGTTAAATGTATGACACATGTATGACACATATATGACACATGTATGACACATGTATGACACATGTATGTTACATGTATGATACATGTGTGTTCCAGGTATGACATATGTATGATCCATGTATGTTCCATGTATGTTCCATGTATGTTCCATGTGTGACACATGTATGACGACACATGTAGGACACATATAGGACACATGTAGAACACATGTAGGACACATGTAGGACACATGTAGGACACATGTAGGACACATGTAGGACACAGGTAGGTCACATGTAGGACACATGTATGTGACATGTATGAAACACGTATGTGATATGTATGTGACATGTATGTGACATGTATGACACATGTATGACACATATATGACACATATATGACACATGTATGACACATTTATGACACATGTATGACACATGTATGACACTTGTATGACACATGAATGACACACGAATGTTACATGAATGACTCATGAATGTTACATGAATGACACATGTGTGTCACATGAATGACACATGTATGTCACATGTATGACATACTTGTGTTACTTGTATGACACACAAGTGTCACATGTTACATGTATGACTCATGAATTTTACATGTATGACTTATGAATGTTACATGAATTGCTCATGTATGTTACATCTATGACAAATGTATGTTACATCTATGACACATGTATGTTACATCTATGACACATGTGTGTAACATGTATGACACATGTATGTTATATGTATGACACAGGTATGATACAGGATTGTTAAATGTGTGACACATGTATGTTACATGTATGTTACATGTATGTGACATGTATGTTACATGTATGACACACACATGTTACAAGCAGGTCACATGTAGGTTACAAGCATGTCACATGTATGTTAAAAGCTTGACACATTTATGACATATGTACAACTCATGTATGACACATGTATGACACATATACGACACATGTACGACACATGTACGTTACATGAATGACACATGTACGTTACATATATGACACATGTATGTTACATGTATGTTACATGTATAACACATGTATGTTACATCTATGACACTTGTATGTTACAGGTATGACACATGTATGTCACATGTGTGTCACATGTGTGTCACATGTGTGTCACATGTATGTCACATATATGTCAAATGTGTGTCACATGTATGTCACGTGTATGTCACATGTATGTCAAATGTGTGTTACATCTATGACACATGTATGTCACATGTATTACACATGTATGTTATATGTATGACACATGTGCGTTACATTTATGACACATGTATGAAACACACAGGTTACAAGCATGTTACAAGCATGTTACATGTATGTTACATGTATATTACATGTATGAAACATGTATGACACTATTATGACACATGTACGACACATGAATGTTACATGTATGACACATGTGTGTTACATATATGACACATGTATGACACATGTATGACACATGTGTGTTACATGTATGACACATGTAAGTTACATGTATGTTACATGTATGACACATGTATGACACATATATGACACATGTATGACACATGTATTTCACATGTATGACACACACATGTTACAAGCATGTTACAAGCATGTTACATGTATATTACATGTATGACACATGTATGACACATGTATGACACATCCATGTTACATATTTTTTACATGTATGTTTCATGTATGTTACATGTATGACAAACACATGTTACATGCATGTTACATGTATTTCACATGTATGTTACATGTATGTTACATTTATAACACACACATAACACTAGCATGTCACATGTATGTTACATGTATGTTACATTAATGACACTCACATGTTAAAAGCATGTTACAAGCATGTTATACGTAAGTTACATATATGTTACATGTTTGTTCCATGTATGACACACACATGTTACCCTCATTTCACATGCATGTTACATGTGTGTTACATGTATGTTACATGTATGTTACATGTATGTTACATGTTGACACACACATGTCACATGTATGACACTTGTATGTGACATGTATGTTACATGTATGACATATGTATATTATATGTATGTTATATGTGTATTACATGTATGTCACATTTATGTCACATGTATGTCACATCTATGTCACATGTATGTCACATGTATGTCACATATATGTTATAGGTATGTTACATATATGTTATATGTATGTTACATGTATAACACACACAGGTTACAAGCATGTTACATGTATGTTACATATATGACACATGTATGACACATGAATGACACATGTATGACACATGTATGACACATGTATGACCCATGTATGACACATGTATGACCCATGTATGACTCATGTATGACACATGTATGACACATGTGTGTTACATGTATGACACATGTGTGTTACATTATGACACAAGTGTGTACATGTATGACACATGTGTGTTACATGTATGACACAGGTGTGTTCCATGTATGACACATGTGTGTGTTCCATGTATGTTCCCTGTATGTTCCATGTATGTTCCATGTATGACACATGTATGACACATGTATGTTACATGTATGTTACAAGTATGACACATGTATGACACATGTATGACACATCTATTTTACAAGTTTGTTAAATGTATGTTACATGTATGTTACATGTATGTTTCATGTATGTTACATGTATGACACAACCATGTTACAAGCATGTTACATGTATTTCACATGTATGTTACATGTATGTCACATTTATGACACACACATAACCCTAGCAAATCACATGTATGTACATGAATGTTACATATATGACACAAAGGTGTCATATGTATGTTACATATATGTTACATGTATATGTATGTTACATGTATTTCACATGTAAGGTACATGTATGATACATGTGTGTTACATGTATGACACATGTGAATTACATGTATGACACATGTATGTTCCATGTATGACACATGTATGTTACATGTATGACACATATGTGTTACATGTATGAAACATATGTGTTACATGTATGACACATGTGTGTTCCATGTATGTTCCATGTGTGTTCCATGTTTGTTCGATGTATGTTACATGTACGAAACAAGTATGTTACATGTATGTTACATGTATTTTACATGTATGTTACATGTGTGTTACCTGTATGTTACATGTATGTTATATGTATGACACATGTATGACACATGTATGTTACATGTATGACAATGTATGACACAAGTATGACACATGTATGACACATGTATGACACATGTATGACACATGTATGACACAGGTTTGTGACATGTATGACACATGTTTGTGACGTGTATGTTACATGTATGTGACATGTATGACACTTGTATGTGACATGAATGTGACATGTATGACACTTGTTTGTGACATGTATGTGACATGTATGATACTTGTATGTGAAATGTATGTTACATGTAAAAGACATGTATGACACATGTATGTTATATGTATATTACATGTATATCATGTATGGTGTATATATGTCACATGTATGTCACATGTATGTCACATGTACGTCACATGAATGTCACATGTATGTTACATGTATGTCACATGTATGACACACACATGTTACAAGAATGTCACACGTATGTACATGCATGTCACTTGTATGTTTCAAGCATGTCACATGTATGTTACAAGTATGACACATGTACGACACATGTATGACACATGTACCACAGATGTACGACAGATGTACGACACATGTATGTTACATGTATGACTCATGTACGTTACATTTACGACACATGTTCTTTACATATATGACACATGTATGTTACATGTATGACACATGTATGTCACATGAATGTCACATGTATGTTACATGTATGTCACATGTATGACACACACATGTTACAAGAATGTCACACGTATGTACAAGCATGTCACTTGTATGTTACAAGCATGTCACATGTATGTTACAAGTATGACACATGTACGACACATGTACGACACATGTACCACAGATGTACGACAGATGTACGACACATGTATGTTACATGTATGACTCATGTACGTTACATTTACGACACATGTTCTTTACATGTATGACACATGTATGTTACATGTATGACACATGTATGTTACATGTATGACATTGTATGACAAATGTATGACACATGTATGACACATGTTTGTGACATGTATGTTACATGTATGTGACATGTAGGACACTTGTATGTGACTTGTATGTGACATGTATGACACTTGTATTTGACATGTATGTGACATGTATGACACTTGTATGTGACATGTATGTTACATGTATTTAAAATGTATGTGACATGTATGTTACATTATTTTAAATGTATGTTACATGTATGACACATGTTTGTGACATGTATGGGACATGTATGATACTTGTATGTGACATGTATGTGACATGTATGACACTTGCATGTGACATGTATGTTACATGTATGACACTTGTATGTTACATGTATGTTACATGTATGTCACATGTATTTCACATGTATGTTCCATGTATGTCACATGTATGACAGACACATGTTACAAGAATTTCACATGTATGTTACATGTATGTACATGTATGCTACATATATGACACAAAGGTGTCACATGTATATTACATGTATGTTACATGTATGTCACATGTAAGGTACACGTATGATACATGTGTGTTACATGTATGATACATGTGTGTTACAAGTATGACACATGTGTTTTACATGTATGACACATGTGTGTTCAATGTATGACACATGTGTGTTACATGTATGACACATGTGTGTTCCATGTATGACACATGTGTGTTCCATGTATGTTCCAGGTATGTTACATGTATGTTCAAGGTATGTTCCAGGTATGTTCCATTTTTGTTCCATGTTTGTTCCAAGTATGTCACATGTAAGGTACACGTATGATACATGTGTGTTACATGTATGATACATGTGTGTTACATGTATGACACATGTGTTATATGTATGACATATGTGTGTTATATGGATGACACATGTGTGTTCCATGTATGACACATGTGTGTTCCATGTATGACACATGTGTGTTAAATGTATGACACATGTGTATTCCATGTATGTTCCATGTATGTTCCATGTATGTTCCAGGTATGTTCCAGGTATGTTCCATTTTTGTTCCATGTTTGTTCCAAGTATGTTACATGTATGAAACAAGTATGTTACATGTATGTTACATGTATATTACATGTATGACACATGTATGACACATGTATGACACATGTATGTCACATGTATGACACATGAATGTTACATGTAGGTTACATGTATGATACATGTGTGTTACATGTATGACACATGTGTTACATGTATGACACATGTGTGTTAGATGCACGACACATGTGTGCTAGATGCACGACACATGTGTGTTCCATGTATGTTCCATGTATGTTCCAGGTATGTTCCATGTATGTTCCATGTATGTTACACGTATGTTAAATGTATGAAACAAGTATGTAATATGTATGCTACATGTATGTTATATGTATGTTACATGTATGTAACATGTATGACACATATATGTTACATGTATGACACATGTATGTCACATGTTTGTGACATGTATGTTACATGTATGACATATGTATGACACATGTATGACACATGTATGACACATGTTTGTGACATGTATGTTAATGTATGTTACTTGTATGACACATGTTTGTGACATGTATGTCACATGTATGATACTTGCATGTGACATGTATGTGACATGTATGACACTTGCATGTGACATGTATGTTACATGTATGACACTTGCATGTGTCATGTATGTTACATGTATGACACTTGTATGTGTCATGTATGTTACATATATGTCACATGTATGTCCCATGTATGTTCCATGAATGTCACATGTATGACACACACATGTTACAAGCATATCACATGTATGTTACATGTGTGTTACATGTATGTTACATGTATGGTACATGTATTTTACATGTATGTTACATGTATGTTAGATTTATGACACACACATGTTCCAAGCATGTCCCATGTATGTTACATGTATGTACATGTATGTTACATATATGACACAAAGGTGTCGCATGCATGTTACATGTATGTTACTTGTATATTATATGTATGTTACATGTATGATACATGTGTGTTCCATGTATGATACATGTGTGTTCCATGTATGACACATGTGTGTTCCATGTATGACACATGTGTGTTCCATGTATGACACATGTGTGTTCCATGTATGACACATGTGTGTTCTTTGTATGTTCCAGGTATGTTCCATGTATTTTCCAGGTATGTTCCAAGTATGTTCCACGTATGTTCCATTTTTGTTCCATGTATATTTCATGTATGTTACATGTATGAAACAAGTATGTTACAAGTATGTTACATGTATGTTACATGTATATTACATGTATGACACAAGTATGACATATGTATGACACATGTATGTCACTTGTATGACACACACGTTACAAGCATGTTACAAGCATGTTACATGTATGTTACATGTACATTACATGCATGACACATGTATGACACATGTATGACACATGTATGACACATGAATGTTACATGTTGGTTACATGTATGATACATGTGTGTTACATGTATGACACATGCATGTTACATGTATGACACATGAGTGTTAGATGTATGACACATGTGTGTTACATGTTTGACATATGTGTGTTCCATGTATGTTCCATGTATGCTCCACCTATGTTCCAGATATGTTCCATGTATGTTCCATGTATGTTCCAAGCATATTCCATGTATGTTACATGTATGTTTAATGTATGAAACAAGTATGTTACATGTATACTACATGTATGTTACATGTATGTTACATGTATGTTACATGTATGTTACATGTATGACATATGTATGTTACATGTATGACACATGTATGACACATGTTTGACACATGTTTTTGACATGTATGTTACATGTATGTGACATGTATGACAATTGTATGGGACATGTATGTGACATGTATGACACTTCTATGTGACATGTATGTGACATGTATGACACTTGTATGTGAAATGTATGTAACATGTATGACACATGTATGTTACATGTATGTCACATGTATGACACACACATGTTACAAGCATTTCACATGTATGTTACATGTGTGTTACATGTATGTTACATTTATGTCACATGTATGACACCCACATGTTAGAAGCATGTCACATGTATGTCACATGTATGTTACATGTATTTCACATGTATGACAAACACGTTACAAGCCTGTTACATGTATGTTACATGTATGTTACATGTATAACCTAACCTTAACCCCAACCCTAACCCTAACCCTAACCCTAACCCTAACCCTAACCCTGAACCTAACACTAACCCTGAACATAACCCTAACCCTAAACATAACCCTGAACCTAAACCTAACCCTAATCCTAGCCCTATACCTAACCCTACCCCTAACCATAAATCTATACCTAATCATAACCCTAACCATAACCCTGTACCTAAAACTAACCCTAAGCCTAAGCCTAACCCTAACCTTGAACCTTACCCTGAAACAACCCCAACCCTGAACAGAACCCTAACCCTAACCATAACCATAAACCTAAACCTAATCATAACCCTAACCATAACCTTGTACCTATATACAGTAGATGATAGGCCATAGGCATCTTGAGACCGAACTGTGGATCAGATGACTTAATTTTTCTTCCCCTCCCCACCGTACCTTTGAAACCATCATGCTCTGTAGCCTAGGGTGGCTTCACACTTTTATTCATTGAGGCAAATCCTCACATAGTTCAGGCTGTTTTCAAGCTTGTTTTATAACTGAGGGTGGCTCTTGCATAATCTCCAGAGCTCTAGGATTACAGGTAATCCTAGATAACCTTGAACTCTTCACCCCCTACCTCTATCTACCACTCTCAGGTGCTGGAATCAAGGCCTGAGCAACCATTCCTGGCTCTTCAAGGACACTCTTGAGAGGAAGACATCCAAAGTCTCTTTGCAAGTCTCATTGGAATGGATGATTTTTAACCTTAATCCATAATCTCTTTCTAGCTCACTTTGTTTCATTAATGTGGAAAATGATTTTGAGACTTCTGAAAGTGTTACTTGTAGTGTCCATTACTACTCCTTCTTAAGACTTTGAATGAGGGATCTGTTGATTAAATAACAACAGAGCTGGCCACTCTTGAAAGAAGAACTCCAGTTTTATTTAGAGCCCTAGGAAGTAATTCAGATCAAAGGCCAAGCTCTTAAGCCCCTGGCAATATGCAGATGATCTGCATATTTGTAAACAGGCCTTGTTGGCAGGAGGGAAAATGAGGAAATAGCACCTAGCCATAAGGCAGCCAGTAGCTCCCCAAGGGTACTGTGGATCAACTCTAGATGAGAGAAGAAAAGTAGACTCCCAGGGGTCCCCCTACATTACAACCCTAAAATATATAAAAATAAAAATTAGCATCTGTCCTAGGATTTCAAGGACATCAACATCTATCATGCCTGTCATAGAAAAGCCTGCCCAGGTCTTGCAAACCCTCTGTCTTAGGTAAAGAGATGTCCCCTGAAAATAACCCATCATCGATAACTCACTTGTCCTGCAAGCTCAGTTTGTCCTGAGCTGAGGGGTAGTTTTCAGTCAAGGAATGCATGATTTGCCTTCACAGCAAATGGCTCTGGTCTTGCGGCTTTTTATGCCGCAAGGCAGACTAGGGCTAAAATGATGCTGCCCAGAATTACTCCTGTGGGCTAGGGATCCCTCTCCATATCTGAAATGACCATTAGCAACAGTTCCAAAAAGACAGTTCCTAAAGGGGGATACACCGTGCTCTCACAAGCCTATACAAATTGAATAGCCAATTGAGAAATTTAGAGAGTAGTTTGCCAATTAAAATTTAAAGTGCCCACAGTAGATTAGAGAATAAATACAATTTTGTGGTACTTATGACAGAGGGTTCCTCCCCTGAGAAATTCCCATTATGCTTGCTGTGGTTAGTGGTAAGCTGGAATCTCCTTGGTGGCTACAACTGCAGCCACTTGGGTAGTGAAGATCTCTTTCATGTTGAGTAAGGAAAAGCCAGTCTTCTCCAGGGAGTCACACTGGTGGGACTCAGTACCATGAACTGAGTCATGAACTGAGGCTGAAATCCCATCCTCTCCACAGGTTCTCCAACTGGCATTTCTGGAAGAAACAGTTACACATTTCTCCCTAGAGAGGAGTACTTTGCAAATCACAGGGTGTAGGCTATTAACACATTATAAGTTGAATTATCCCCTTGGGCAGCCAAACAGACTGCATTTTTAGGAGACATAAGGCCAGCACAGGAACTTGTGGGAAAATGTTGGCATGGCTTCTAGCTTTAATAAGCCGACATGGCCAACAATTAGAAACTTTGTTCCCTTTAAAGCCTTATTGCCTGCTGCCTTTCCCAGGTTAAGTTTGGAGATGAACATAACTGGTCACACTTGTCTCTGGGAACCCATGGGCAACAAGGCAGGCAGATTTCTCATTAGCATCCAATGGCTCATTTGCAGGCTGAATCAACTCAGCAGGAACCGGGCATACACAAACTCTGTAATCCAGATTGGAGATTCGCCACTCAGAGGGAAAATGCAAATGGACCCCGGAGCCAACAAAAAACCAGATCCCACCCTTTCCAAAGTCCTGAGAGAAGATCTCTCCATTTCACCAGAGATCTTTTCTGTACAGTGGACCACCAATGGATATCTACTGCCGAGTTATTAGAATTATCCATTATTAAAATTTTAAAATACAGAGAACAAGTGATCCAGTAGAGTGAGGGGAGCCAAGACGACCCTCAAGGTCCCCCTTCTTTACTTTAGCCAAATAAGCTTTAAAGTGCAATGGGATCCTTCCACATTAGCCTGCCCTAGGGGGTTGTAAGGGATGCCAGTTGGGGGGGTAATTTCAAAATCCTGACAAAACTGATTGAAACCTTTCCTGATAAGGACAGGCCATTATCAGACTTAATTTGTTTTGGTAACACCATGTAAGCACATGCCTGGAGGCGGTGGCTTTTAACATTTCTTACCTTTTCACCAGAATGGGCAGATGCAAATATTTGTCTGGAAAAAGTGTCTACAAAGACATGCACAAATTGCAAGTCGCCCAAGGATGCCACATGAGTCCCATCCATCTGCAACAGTCCTCGGGGATTAATTCCCAAGTGAGGCACAGGAAGAAATTCCATGCTAAGTGGGCAATTTTTAACCTTCTGGACAGTTTTTTCCTTAGTAATCCCAGTAGGAAAGATTAAGGACCCTGCACTGAGATGAAAGTGCTTATGTAAGGAATGTGTTCTCGTGAGCTCTTGTGAAACTGCAACAGTCTGAGTATACCTGTCAGCCATGCAATTTCCTTCACTGGGAGGTCCTGGCAAGTTGGTATGGGCTCCGAGATGACCCGCAAAATACAGGTTCACTACATTACCAAAGCAGACAGAGTTTTTGTAACAATTTTTTGTGTACTCTAGCAAGGGGGTGATTTAGGCAGCCCTCTCGACGGGTTGGACAGTTTTAGCTACAGGTGGACTGTCAGATTAGATGTTAACTTCTTCCCTTGGGAACAGGTTCAGAGACATAGCCAGGGCTAAAGGTTCAGATATTTGGGGAGACCTTGTAGCAATTTTGGCTGTCTTAATGACAGGACAAGACACAACCACAACTGTCCCTTTAGAAGAACCATCTGGAAAAAATACCCCTTGGAAACAGGCTGAGAGACTCTAATCTTTGGGAAAATTAAAGGATGCATCTTTAAAAAGGCAACCAGATTATTGGAAGGGTAATGATTATCAAATTCTGTCTCAGTAGCAAAGAGAAATATCTCCCAATCATAGCTATTATTTAGGAACCACTCTATTTGTTGATGAGATAAAGGTGTGGCAACTTGATTTGGTTCCTTACCAAAAGTATGTAAAGCAAACTTTTGAGTTTTACACAGAAGTGCAATAATAGCTTGAGGGTATAATACCACTGTTTTAGATGGAGAGGCCCAAGGATGAACCCAAAGAATAGGACTCTTTTGCCAAAAAGATAATCCTGTAGGAGCATGAGAACAACAAAAAACTAGTAATTTTATTTTTTGTTTTTATGATTTTTCGAGACCGGATTTCTCTGTGTAGCTTTGGAGCCTATCCTGGCACTCACTCTGGAGACCAGGCTGGCCTTGAACTCACAGACATCTGCCTGCCTCTGCCTCCTGAGTGCTGGAATTAAAGTCGTGTGCCACCAACACATTGCAAAAAACTAATAATTTTAAAGGCTGGGAATAATGTATATAATCCAAATGAACTCCTTGGTGGAAGAAAGAGGGCCATAGTGGAGGAAGAGCCTTGGGCATCATTCTGGAGCTAGTGTGTGTGTTTGGAGGGCCAGGTCTACTATATGCCTTCCAGATAGGAATTGGCTCAGATATTACTTCAAGGAGCTGTTTGCAAGTTTATCCCTTCAATGTGAACACCAAGGACCAGACAATTCAGGAACTGGGGTAGATTGGGGAAGAGTGCTACTGAGTCCCCATGGTGTGTGCCCAGCTGCTATGTGATTATGCACTATCTCCTACAAAGTAACAGCCTGGAGCCCATGATTGTCTAAGAAGACTGCAGTAATTGATGGGGAATTTTGACCTTGGAATCTATGGTCTGCTTGCCTTCTCTTGTCTATTCTCCTTTACTACCAAGCACTTCAGTGTTAGAGGAATTCCTGATGCTGTTTCCCAATATATTGGTAACCAGAGGAGAATTCAATTTGCTCAAATAGACAGTGAATAATGTTGATAAAATGGAAGGTAAGAATGTCACCCAGGATTGCCTAAGGCAGAGAAGGCTCTTCATAATCAAGAAGGGGTAACAATGGTGCATATGTGTACCATACTTTCCATCCCAACACACAGGAGACAGATGATAGAGGAACTCATTGTGTGGTAGGCATGTCTGGTTTCTATAGTGAGATCCACCCAGGGCTATAGGGAGTGACTCTGTTTCAAAATTTAAAAAAAATGGAAAGAAAGAAAGAATGAATGATGCATTAACAGTACTTGGAATATCAGAGGAGAAACACTGTCCAGCACCTATAAAGGCACATTTCCTCATAAGGTCACTGACCATTGCAAGACAAATTTGTTTGATCCATTATTTCCATGTGGTAAGGAGACCTAAGAGGATGGATCAAGCCTCTGTTATTTTTCCAGACTCATCCCAAATCAAAACTGAACACAACATCTCAATAAAGAAATAAATCCTGATCTGGACTAGGTGGCCATAGGGTGGGGCTGCAGACTGAGTGAAACTACAGTGGGGGGTCTGCTTGGTGATTGTGGATGAAAAGTAGAGGACCAGTGCAGGTCCCATGTGGATATAAATAAAGGCCATGTTTTTGGAGTAGAGCTTCATTACCATTGGGGATCTGAGTTGGTGAAAATCTGGGTGGAGACAGTATGCTTGTACTTTTCACCCAAGGACTGAGAGACAATTGAGCAACTCATGGTATTTGTTAAGAAATTCACTTTAACGTTTCAGAAAAGTTCTGATCATGTATCCATGTTTGCACCTCAGAGTCTCTCCGTAGCCCTCACAGTCCTTGAATTACAGTTTTCCAAGTAGCTGGGATTGCAGGTTTTGCCTCTTGTCTGCCACTTGTGTGTCCTCTGATAATAAGAATGTATGGCTCTTCTTCTTTGAACACCTAAAGACACATGAGGACATTCTGTATGTTGTTGCTGCATAGCTTGTTTTTCTTTTTGAGCCAGGTTCTCCAGTAACCCAGGCCAGATTTGGAGCTTCTAAATATTTAGTGTAGGCTGGCTCTCTGCTTCATATCATTCTTTTCCCTCCCAAGACCAAACGGGCCCATTGACAAAACATGGAATGTAGAAGCAATAAATTCTCCTAACTTTTTTTCTTTTTTTTCTATTTAATGAATTCACATTTAATTGTGAGTCTACAACACTGCATAAGATTTCATGATGCAGTTTCCTCTAAAGATTAGCACTAAAGGGTCCAGGCCTATATGCTCAGTTGCAATTTCACAGACAAACCTGTCACTCCACATTCATTTGCATACAATGAATAAACCATCTGGGGTTCAGATTCCAGCCACCTTTAATGCTAGCACTCATGAGGGTGAGGCATGATAATCTCTTTGAGATTAAGGAATACCTTGTCAACATAATGGTTTCCAGATTAGCCTAGGCAAATGGAGACATCCTTCATCATCTAGAAACCAACAAAATAATTATATTGTATCAGTAAGGACTCTCAGGGCTGTGACAGAAACTTAGTGGACACAAAGGGTGGGCATGGGTATTGGATTTGAAGATCAATGGGGAGGGAGAAGGCAAAGAATATGAATTCTTGCCTGCCAGGGATGCATGAGGCAGAAGCAGATGGGGGTTAGGTGCAGGCAGGTGGGTGGGGCTAGAGCCAGAGGAGGAGCAGCTGGCACTGCCCACGCCGAGTATCAGGCAAAAGCCAGGAGATTTAATTAAAAACTGAACAGTCAGGCCATTTGTGCTATGTGCATCTGTCTGACTTTGACTTCTTTTTCAAGGGAGATAGCAGCCAGGGAGATTACAGCACAGTGGAAAAACCCCAGGTGTAAGAGTTCCTGGAAGAAAAGCTCCGGTTTTGACAGTCATAGTGGGGCAAGGCCAGGGCTGTAAGCCAGGACTAGAAAACAGGATGCACCTGTGGTTTTTGTCTAACAAGCAACTCAGACCGTGAGGGGCCTGAGACCCCCCATCACCCCCTTCTTTATATAGAACTTAGCACCTGTGTTAGGTGACCAGGAAGTTGATACTAACCTTACCTGGGAAAATTACCCAGACTGCATGACCTTCCTGTCTTAAGTTGGTAGGCACCCCCTTAGTCTCACACATCACTGGCTGACTAATTTTTTGGTAGGCTCATCTATAGTTGAACTGAAGGATTCTCTCTGGTCATCCAGTGAGAAATTGAGCCTAGGCTTGTCTAGTGCAAGGTGCCTTATTCAAATGAAGTCCTATGGCTGCAAGGCCCAGAGATAAGAACCCAGCCCATTCTTGAACTAAATGTACTGCCATCAGGAATATGCTAAGGAGGATCTCTCCAGAGGATGGACGAACTCAGGTCTCATTTATCCTAATAATTTGATTGTCCAATTCATGTGTATAATTTTTTGATTAAGATTTAAACTTCCTACATGGACTATGTTATTTATTGGGCTCTGTGTGCTTAGAGACACTTATTTCCCCTGCCAGTTTATCCACTCTGGTAGCTATAGTTACAGTCTGTGACTGTATAGATACAGTGGCTGCTGTAGCAGCAAAAGCAATAGCTTCAGTAAGCCCAGCACTGATGCCAAAGTCTGTTTCTTTTGTCCACCCACTTGCAAGATGACAAGCCTGTTGAGAAACTACAACTCTGGAACCCACAGCCTTCTTTCTTTCACAGACTGTAGATGCTATGACATCATGTGTCAGCCATAATAAACACCTTAAGTGGATCATTTCTTAGAGGCTGCAAGACCATTGCAGCAGCTCATTATTTGGATATTTGAACTGAAGACAGAGTCGGCTGTTCTTCAAATTTTTCCATCAATACCATAAGCTGCTCTTTTATTAGAGGAACCATCAGTAAAAACACATCATTTTATGGGACCGTTCTTTACTATTTTGGGTAATGTGAAAGTATGCATTAGAGGTTATGACAAAAGACACTGATCTAGAAAGAGATTAACTCGCTGAAAATTGAGCAAAGTTAATTTCCCATGAATCACTGTTCAGAAATAACCAACCGATGTGTTGCTGGTTATAAGGGAAATGTATCTTATTTGATTCTCAGTCAAAATATCAGCTAGACTCCTTATGGCATTTTTACACCATACAGGATACTGTTTGCAAGTAAGGATTTAACAGTTTTGCTGGGAAGACAGCATCAGCTTTGCATGGTTTTATACTGTTAACATAACATCTGTTGATGTTGGATTACATTCTGTAACAGTAGAAGAACTCATCTACCCTTTTTTCTTAAGTGTCTGGGTGGATTGGAATCACCATCTCCTTTTAGAATCTTATTTAAAGGTTTTAAGTCAATAATCATAAATGTCCTAAAAATGCGACATAATATTTTTCAACAACTTCTAAAAAAAAAATCAAAGACTGTAAATTATTCTTTCTAATTTCTATCTTTTTAGGCTTAACTTCTTTACAATACAACCTGAGTCCCAAACAATATTTGAAAATTAAACTTTCTGAGCAGTCTTTTCTACTCCCACATGTGAAGCTCTCATTGGCTGACAAGGCCTCATTTGCCTCGTAGCTGCCACCATTCCATGTTGGGTGGGGAGGGGGGTCATCTAACTAGGACAGAAGTTTTGAGGCTTTTCTCAAAAATTTTTTTTCTAAATTATATTAAGTACTATCTTTAGATTTTCTTTTTTAACCAATGATTTTTAGGATTTTTATATCCTCTCCTTTGGTAACCACTATAGAACCATCTGTATAGAATTCTTTTGCTCTTAAGACAAAGCCATAGCTTTTACTATTTTTTCACTGAGGCCCTGTGGGTTCAAATCACCAATCTTTTAAGACCTTGACTGAGTAGAAGAACTTTGTAATTATATTCAAAGCAATTTAGGTAGCTTTTAAACTACAGGTGAGTCCATTCAAGTATCTTTTGAATCATATCCATAGCAATGTGAGCACTTCCTTTTGTCTCTATTCACACATTCACAATCATATTTCATATATACCAGAGTGGCCACACGTTACACACAGAACATGCGCACATCTGTCATCTCCCCTTTTGCCTAGGCTATGATTAGTTTGTTGAAATGAAAAATCCTTAATTGAAATCTTTGGATTCCTTCTCCATCCACACAAAGGAGAGGCAGCAGATTGAGACTTGGTAAAGAGCACCTGCATGAGTCAGCATTTTAGCCTGAGCTACAGGAATTGTTTGCATCCTTACAAGTGGATACTAGGCATCAAGTAATGTACAAACAAACTTCAAGCAAAGCACCCTGAGAGGCTGGGAAAAGAAGACCACACCCTGAATCCTAAGAGCCTGGGTAAAGAAGCTGAAGCAAGTCCTCTAGGTGTGGGGCTCCACCCTACATACACCACAAAAGGCAAGACATGCCTAGTCCTAGTCTTTAAAGCCCTGCCCACTTCTCACCAAGTTTATAAAGGGAGACTGGAGAACTCAGGAATTGAGTTTATTTCTCGAGTTCTGCAATCATCAGCCCTTGAAGTTCCGAAGCCCTACCCTCCACCTGACATTTTCAGTCTGGTTTGGACAACTATCAAGCAAAAGACCAGCTCCTATCTTTGAGTACCCACAAGGACCTTAAGATCTCAAGACTGAAAACCTAGTTCAGCAAGATGTTCTCGTTTCCCAAAGCAACTGGGGATCTTGAAGTCTTCCAGGGCTTCCTTGAAGCCTATAAGGAACAGGAAATAACCCCAAGTGATTTCCACAAAGGACCCTGCATTAATTAGCCTGCCAAAGGTCAGATGTTACATAGACATCTGATAATAACTACTGAGGGATATCAGCCTTTTAATGGGCACCGGGTGACAGACCTGAGAGACCAGATAAACCACTATGATCAAATGACATTGTTCAGCCATGGAAGTCAGGAAAATATCCTGAGTGGTGAGTACACCCTTGTGGTGCCAGACAGCCTCCAGAGGCAAACAGTATCCCTATATCCCTATATGGATCCTCAGATGAAGGGGACAATTGGTGTCCAGCCTCTAGGTGTCTGATGCAAATTCCTGGAGCATGAGGACAATATTCAATGCCAAAGACAACCTGTCCCAGCATAAGGAAACAACTGCCAGGGGGTTGAAGTCCCTTCCTGCTTGGGTCAGATGAAGACCACCTCTGTAGATGAGAATGGTGATGGC
>NW_023277040.1:0-38395 GCF_003668045.3 Cricetulus griseus
TGGATGATGAAAACACATACCCTATTCCTGTGGAAAGTAACCAAATGTAATGTATCTCACGACAACATGTGGAGACAATTTGCCTCTCCAGAAAGAGTTTTCAGGACTGTAAAAATAAACTCATTTTATTCTGTCCATATTTTTATTCCATAAGTGCTTGTAATCATAAGAACTTTTAAGGGAAATGCATGTAAAATTATTGGGCAGATCATTGCAGATCTCCTTTGCAACATATAGCTTCTTGGGAAAACCTAGCTAGTTCTACAAAGTGAGGTGTTGAAAGAAGGCTTTGTTATTCTTTCTATGAGAAAAAAAGTTAATTCTCAGAGGTATGAAGTACCAAATATGTATTAAGATTCCATCAAATGGATTCAGGTCCTGCCCTTCAACCATCTGGTAGAGAGGTAAGTCTCAGGGGCTATTCTAGCCCACCTCCCCCCTTTGCATCCTGTGACGTTCTACCACTAGACCCTTCCTGGCATTGAATCCCCCATAAGGACCTGGAGGCAGTACAAAGCTGCCAGCTTCATGGGCCACCATTGTGTTCTTGCCACTCCACACAATAGCAGAAAGGGGGTGGGAAGGATAGAGACTAGAACCCATACCCAACAGGATAGGAAGAGATAACTTCTGAACCCACTAGAAGAAGGGATGGGAAGGCAACAGTATAAGAACACATCCAACAACAGAAAGACTTATATGATAAAGCAAGATTCTAGCGACTCTACACCAGCAATCCATTAACATCCCCAAAAAGATGAAACAGAAGTGAATGACCTCACAAACAACGTCATGGAAATAATAGAGACCCTGAAAAATGATATGAGAAAATCCCTTATGTAAATGGAAGAAAAAAAAACTAAAAATGCAAAATATCAACAAATCTCTTAAAGAAAGCAAGGAATTTCAAGAAAAAACAATTAAACTGATGAAGGAAAAAAAAATTCAAACAGTTTAAGACTGGAAACCTGATATAGAGAAAATGAGGAAAACACAAACTGAGGGAATGCTGGAAATAGAAAACATGAGTAAATGATCAGCAACTACAGAAGCAAGTATAAACAAAATAAAAGTGATGGAAGACAGAGTCTCAGGTGTTGAATATAAACCAGAGGAATAAGTTTTATCGACCAATGAAAACCTTAAAACCAACAAATCCATAACACAAAATATCCATGAAATATGGTAATCCGTGAAAAGACCAAACCTAAGAGTAATAGGTATAGAAAAAGGCAAAGAAGCCCAGATCAAACGTGTACAAAACAAACTAAACAAAATCACAGAAGAAACGTTTCTGAACCTGAAGAAGGATATGTGTGTGAAAGTACAAGAAGCTTACAGAACACCAAATAGGCTGGGCCAAAGAAAGTCTCCTTGCCACATAATAATTAAAACACCACACATAAAGATTAAAGAAGGAATATTAAGAACAGCAAAGGAAAAAGGCCAAGTAACATATAAAGTCAGACCTGGCAGAATCATACCTAATTTCTCCATGGAAACTCTGAAAGTCAAAAGGTCCTGGACAGATACCTTATGAACACTACAAGACCAATGACTCCAATGCAGGAATCCAGGAAAACTCTCAATCATTATAGATGAAGAAAACAAGAAATGCCATGACAAAATCAGATTTACAAAATACAAATCCACAAATTCAGTCCTAAAGAAATTTCTGGAAGTAAAACTCCAACTCAAGGAAGATAAATATGTACTCAAAAATACAGGCAATAGATAATCTCTCTTTCCCGAATGCCAGAAATAGGAGAAAAACTCACACACACCACCACCACGGAAAGCAAACACAAAACAAACAAGAAGTAACAATCATTGATCATTCATGTCCCTTAATATCAATGGCTTTAACCCATCTATAAAAAGACGTATGCTAACAGAATGGATACCAACACAGAATCTATCCTACTGCTGCATTCATGTAACACACCTCGCCTGCAAAGACAGACTTTACCTTATAGTAAATGTTTGGGAATAGATTTTCCAATCAAATGGCCCTAAGAAGCAAGTAAGAGTAAATATCCTACTAAATAACAAATTAGACTTCAAACTATAATTCATCAAAAAGAGATGAAGAAGGTCATTTGATATTCATCACAGGAAAAATTCCATCATGATGCAGTCTCAATTATGAACATTTATGCCCCAAACACAAAGGTACCCATATTTGTAAAACAATCATTGCTAAAACTCTAATCACACATGAAACCCCACACACTTATAGTGGGACACTTAAACACCTCGCTTGAACCACTGGGCAGGACTACCACACAGATACTTAACAAAGAAACAAAAGAAATAACAAAAATTATTGACCATTTTGTTTAACAGATAGCTACAGAACATTCCATCCAAACACAAAGAATATCCCTTCTTTTCAGCACCACATGGAGTCTTTTCTAAAATGGACCACAACTTGGCAATAAAGCAAAGCTCAACATGTTTAAAAAAATGGAATAACTCCCTGTATCTTATCAGACAACTGTGGCTTAAAATTAGAATTCAAAATCAACACAAATTTCAGAAACCCCACAAACTCATAGAAATTGAACAATGCTCAATTGCATCACTCCTGAGCAAAGGAAGTAATAAAGACAGAAAGCATCACTTCCAAGAATACAATGAAAATGAAAGAACAACATACTCAAACCTATGGGAAAGTTTGAAAGCAGTTCCAATAGGAAAGTTCATAGCACTAAGTTCCCATACGAAGAAACTGGAGAATAGCCACACTAGAGAATTAACAGAACACCTGAAATCTCTAGAAAAATAAAGAAGCAAACTCACAAGGAGGAAGAGACAACAGGAAATAATCAAGTTGAGAGCTGAAATCAATAAAGTAGAAACAAAGAAAACATTACAAAGAATGAAACAAAGAGTTGGTTCTTTTAGAAAATCAACAATGTAGACAACCCTTTTTGCAACCTAAAAAAGGCAGAGATATCACATGCTAATCAACAAAATCAAACGAAAAGGGGGATAAAACAACAGACACTGAGGAAATCCAGAGAATCCACAGGTCATACCTTTAAAACCTGTACTCCACAAAATTTGAAAATCTAAAGGAAATGGACAGTTTCCTGGTTAGATATCACTTACCAAA
Source organism: Cricetulus griseus (assembly GCF_003668045.3). Classification (NCBI taxonomy): domain Eukaryota; kingdom Metazoa; phylum Chordata; class Mammalia; order Rodentia; family Cricetidae; genus Cricetulus; species Cricetulus griseus. The sequence continues at coordinate 3,119 of NW_023277040.1, forward strand.
ATTAAACCAAGAACAGATAAGTGGTATAAATGGACCTATAACCCCTAAGGAAATAGAAGCAGTCATCAAAAGCCTTCCAACAAAAAAAAGTCCAGGGCCAGATGGTTTCAGCTCAGAGTTCTACCAGAATTTCAAAAAGGAGCTAATACCAATACACTGCAAATTTTCCCACACATTGTGAACACAAGGGCTGGGCATTGGTGGCACACGTCTTTAATCCCAGCACTCCAGAGGCAGAGGCAGGTGGATCCCTGTGAATTTGAGACCAGCCTGGTCTACAAGAGCTAGATCCAGGACAGCCTCCAAAGCCACAGAGAAACCCTGTCTGGAAAAACCAACCATCCCCTCTGCCCCCCAAAAAGCAATGTGAACAGAAGGATCATTGTGAAACTCTTTTTACAAGGGTACAATAACCTAGGTAACCAAGCCACACAAAGACACAACTAAGAAAACAAATACATACCAATCTGCCTCATGAACGTTGATGCAAAAATACTCAATAAAACACTGACAAATTGAATCGACAAACACATCAGAAAAATCAGCCACCATGATTAACTAGGCTTCATCCCAATGATGCAGAGATTGTTCAACATAGGAAAATCCTGATTGTTTACCCAGCTTTTCTATTTCCAACATTCCCTCAGATTGTGTTTTCTTTATTATAACTATTTCAGTTTCCAGGTCTTTAATTGTTACCTTAATATGCTTGATTGTTTTTTCATGACTTTATTTAAGATATTTGTAGATTTTTCTTATATTTTGGTTTGTTATTTCTTCAATATTTTTAAGGTTTTCTTGTATATCCTCTTTAGGGACCTCTATCTTTTTCATGAAGTTGTTTTTAACGCCATTCTCTTCTGCTTCTTCTTTATTGGGATGTTCAGGTCTTGCTGTTGTAGAGTCCCTAGAATCTGATTGTATCATAGGTTTTTCTTTTTTTTAATGTGTTTTTATATTGTCTTCTTGCCATCCATTCTTCCAGTGTGTGTAGAAGGAGTCATTTCCTCCCCTTGTGATTAAGAGACCAAGGTTCCTTTCTGGTGGTAGCAAGTAGGCCCAATATTCTGATGGCTCTCCTCTTCCCTTTTATGGAGGCTGGACTATAAGCTGGGCCTTGGCAGTCTCTGGGTTGGGTAGGATCTGCTGGTATGGCATCACTTTTGCTCAGTCCACAGGCCTCAGCTGGTTCTGATCAGAGCACAAGAGGAGGGCCCAAAACAGGTCGACTCTCACCTATACCTGTGGGCAGAGAAGGGGACTAGGATGCAAGCAGTCTCTGGGTGGGCTGGACCTGATAGGATGGGATACCCTGTGCTAAGTCACCAGGCTTCGGCTGGCTCCCAGCAGAGCATAGGAAGGCAGTTGGAAACAGGCACACTCTTAGGTTACTTGTTTACATATTTTTTTTGTTTTTTTTGAGACAGGGATTTTCTGTGTAGCTTTGGAGCCTAGCCTGGCACTCACTCTGGAGACCAGGCTGGTCTCAAACTCAGAGATCCCCTTGCCTCTGCCTCCTGAGTGCTGGGATTAAAGGCGTACGCCACCAACACCCAGGTATTTGTTTATATTTTTTATTCCAGATTAGTTTTTGTTTTTTTTCCTTTTCGGTTTTTCAAGACAGGATTTCTCTGTGGTTTTGGAGGATGTCTTAGAACTAGCTTGTATATCATGCTGGTCTTGAACTCACAGAGATCCATTTGCCTCTGCCTCCCAAGTGCAGGGATTAAAGTCATGCACCATCACTGCCCAGCCCAGAATGATTTTTAAATTTGTTTTTTTGTACAACAGGATTTTTTTTTTTTGGTTTTTCGAGACAGGGTTTCTCTGTGGCTTTGGAGTCTGTCCTGGAATTAGCTCTTGTAGACCAGGCTGGTCTCGAACTCAGAGAGCTATGCCTGCCTCTGCCACCTGAGTGCTGGGATGAAAGTCGTGTGCCACCAACGCCCTGTACAACAGGATTTTTGACAGCCCAGTATTCACCCAAACTCAACAAATAATTGTTGATGACCATGCACTCTAATCTTATGGCTTCTACTCCTCAATTTTGGGGTTACAGGGCTACATCACTACTTCAAGGGTCTGTTTTGTTTTTCTGCTTCCTCTTGTTTTAAGAGACTTTCTGTAGCTTTAGAATAAGCGACAGGAACACACTACCTAGTCTAGGCTGGGCTCAAGCTCACAAAGATCCATCTGCATATGTTTACTTAGTATTGTGATGAAAGATCTGTGCAGGGATTAAAGGTGTGTGCAGAGATTAAAACTGGGTGCAGGGATTTAAGGCCACTGACTTTCTCTAATTGTTAGGTTGAAAGTTTCCCTTGAAATTCTCAGGGAGGCAGTGAATATTGACACTCATTGGTATGTTTATTATTCTCATGAAAACAGACATTTTCAGATGAATACTTCTTAAGATAACAATTTGTTTAATTAATTAAAATATACAATATAAAAAACAGGAATGAATATCAGTGCAGGTAAATCATGCAATATTTATATAAAAGTTTCAATCATTTTTGTACCTTTTGGCTAATCCATGTGCACAATTTGCAGGTCTTTCCTATTATGTGATTTTTTTTTCTCCCAGGAGTACAGCACCTTGAAATTTCAGCAGTCAAAATTCTTAGACTTGAGGTTTTGAAAGACTAGACTTCATAAATTGTAGTCACTGATCTTTGTTTTCGGGGTTAAATATATTTTAATAGATGACAACAGAAATGGGGGAAGAAAAATAAACACATAAATCAGGTGTCACAATTGAACATAACAATTAGAATGTTTATGAGAAGGTCACTTATAAGGGCACAAGTATTTCATCCCAGATCTTCAATACATAGGCCAGGTATATATGAGTTTGAGGTCTGGCTGGTCTCCATAGGAGTTCCAGTCCAGACTGGGATAAACAGTGAAACAAATTCTTAAAACACAGAACAGCAACAACAACAAAAATACAAAACAGACAGAAAACCAAAAGACTTTCCAGACAGCTGTAAGAGCCAACACTGGGCAGTTTGAAATGATAGAATTGGAGTGTAAAATCATTCTCATCCACCTAATTAATTTTTGGGAAGACTAGGCTACTAAATACACATTTGAAAAAAAAAAACCCAAAATAGAATATCAATGAAAAAAGACAGAAAAATTTGCATTTTGGATACACATTTTAATAACAACCACAGAATACAATCTTTGTATCATGTCTCTCATACATCATGTATTACAAAAATAATGCAACATTACATGCACATAGAGATAAACTTGATAAAGACTATCTTCATTGTTTTTCAGATAACTCCTCTGTGCCTCTTGTTCTCTTATTATTCCACTGCCAAGTGTTTATGTTGTTCATTGGAATTCCAAACTATTTGGATATGAGAAAATATTAACCAGCATACAATGAGCTATATGTCACAAGTCATTGTAGATATATGACTATCTTGATATTTCCATTTAGTGTGGTATGGTTGGTTCCTTTTCACAGAATTGTCTGACTAAGATTTCTTTGGATGTATTGTCCTTGTATGGAATCATCAAGATTTACATAAAGATACAAAGCTGGAGCTGGGTAGGATTCCATCTGTAATTCAAGCAGACAGGAAAGGGGCTTTTCCATCCCTAGATAGCATGTTAGTTTATTGTTTTCACTCTATTTTGTCTCAATCTATTAACATACACCAGGCCAAACTTGTTCTTCCTAGGCAATTAGGTTGTCTTGGCCCTGGAGACCCTCCTGTTCCACTTAGAGATTAATAGGAATCAAGCCCTGACTGCCACACCCAGGTACACGAGGTGTGGCCTAATCTCATTCTCAAATCTTTAGCATCATTGATTGACTCTGAAGCCAGGCAGTATAAAAGGAAGTGAACTTGCAGAGAACCTCAATTGGAGCAGAGCAGAGCAGAGCAGAGACTTAGAGACTCATCCATTCTTATTGCTTCCTGGAATTACCTTGAAATTCATCCCAGAAAGAGGTAAGCTTGGAGAATAGTATCATTCCCCTTCTTGGTGGCTTCAGTACTGTGTTTTTTTGTCATTGTTTTTGAGTTGTGGGAAAAGCTGCTCACAATTACTACGAGGTCCCAAAGATATACTGCAGTCATTGGGTAATCATTCTTTTTGGTTTTTTTTTTTATTATTATTTTACTTTTCATTTGTTTGGTTTTGGATGTTGGAGGCAGGGATTCTCTGTGTAAGAGCTCTGGCTGTCGTGGAACTAGGTCTGTAGAAGAGTAGAGTAGTCTTTCTGGAGATTAACCTACCTCTGCCTTCTCAGTGCTCGGATGAAAGTTTTGAAACACAGCTATACATTCTGATAAAGGATATAACCATTAAAACCCTGAATGATAAAAATGTGCTGTCTTCCTATATGAACATGTCTTTGCTATCCTATGAATCCCAGCTTGATGGTCATTCCATTTTACTTTTTTTGATATTTTGGGATACATTTTCTCTGTATTCCTTTGGAGCCTATCCTGGAACTTGCTCTAAAGGCCAGTGTGGCTGGGATCTCAGAGATATCAACGTGGCTCTGCCTCTAGAGTGCTGGGATTTAAAATATGTGCCACCAATGCCTGGACATTCACTTTTAGTGATTTTCTTATGAAAGTGTTGCCCTTTGGAATGGGAGACAAGGGCAAATCTTAAAATTTGAGGTGCAGGCCGTGCGTTGGTGACACATACCTTTCATCCCAGCACTTGGGAGGAAGAGGCAGGTGGATCTTTGTGAGTTCTAAGGCAGCCTTGTCTCCAGAGTGAGTGCCAGGATATGCTCCAAAAGTACACAGAGATACCCTGTCTCGAAAAACCAAAAAATTGTGGTCCAGAAAAAAAACCTTCACAATTTACAAGGGGTGAACAGATATCCTTGACATACCTCACACCATGGGGTTTCTTATTTTATGTCTTCCCATCCTCAAAGCTGGAATTTTTATCCTGATGAATCATGTATTGTTGCACTGACATATTCTGATATTTCTTGTCTCAAGACTAAATTGTGTAGGACTATGATTAAGTATTTTGCGTATGTAAATGATGGAACTCTGGCAGTTTGAATGTACTAGGCCTCCATAATATCATAGGGAGTGTCTCCATGAGTCTATAGGTTTTCAAGTGACAGGAATAATCATAGCTCCTCAATGCTTTCAAAGGCTACACAAGGCCAGGCCTAGGGTCACAGTAGCTACTTGGGAACTTGCTACTTGGATGTTGAAGGGAAGACTGGACTGAAGAGTGACATTGAGGTCAATCAGGGATTAGATCCAAAATTTCCTGTTTAGCATTCCTTTAATCTCAGCATACAGAGCACAGACTCAGAGAAATCTCTGAGTTCTAGGACAACAGGATTTATATAGAATGATCAGGAAGCAAAAGAATGGGAGATAGTTGGAAAAAGAGATAAAGAGAGATTGGAGGCAGAATGTCTCTACATAGCTCTGGCTATATTTGAATGCACTTTCTAAACCAGGTTGAGCACAAACTCACAGAGCTCCTCTTGCTTTTGTCTCTCAAGAGCAGGGATTGAAGGTGTGGCTTAGTTTTTTCAACCAGGCATTGGGGAATGAAAATCAGGGTGATCTGGAGAATAGGGTGATTCAGTCACACATCCTGACATTAGTGGCATGAACTACCATACCCAGCACAATCCTTTTATTCTCACTAGATCTTTTCCCTTTATATTTATGTGTGTCTGCCTCCTGTGAGTGGAGTCAATAACAAAGAGAACGTTTTCAGAATCCCTTTACCAAGAAGTTCAGGCACTTATGGTATTAAGGAAGTAGGTGCCCAGAACAACATTCCAGGATTCAAGGTCAACAAGCAATCTGTTGTTTTGTTCTGTGCATAAGATATTTTTGGCAGTACATTTGAGTATACAACATTGACATGTGTTAGACCCTAGGGGATCAGAAGATGAATGCATATCCCAATGGTCTGGATTTCCACATGAATTGTTGTGAGCCAGTTGGTAGAAGCTGCAATTGAGCCACCCTTCCCTGGTAATTAAGAATTTCTCTGTATCACTGAGCAATCTGTCCAGCCCATTCACATGTAATCTTCAGACATTGCTCTCTCTACTTACAGCATTTTTTTTTTTATTTACAAGACAATATTTCATTGTTTAGCTTTGGAACCTGTCATAACATCTACTCTTTAGAACAGTCTGGCCTCGAACTCACATAGATTCTCCTTTCTTTGCCTCCCAAGTGGTAGGATTAAAGGCATGTGCTACCACCAATCTTCTTACTCCCAGTATTGTTAAAGTGTTGATATTTTGCAATGCGAACTAGTAAAATACACATTAATTTTTATTCAAAAACAATGAATTTGATGAAAAAAGGGTAATTGAGGAAAGTTATCATAGAAACACAAGCATTTACCACACATCTGGAAGCTTGACATTCAGGAAGCAAGAGTTCTGTGGCCAGAACCTTGCAGAAAGCCTGGACTACATAAGGAAGCATTATATAATTATTTCCCATACCATAAAATTTGTGCCAATTTAGTTGGAAAAAGAAACTCTAGAGCCAGGTGGAAGTAGCTCACAACTTTAACCTCATCATTAAGGAGGCAGTGGCAGAGAGACATCTGTGAGTTTAAGGTCAGCCTGGTATACAAATGAGTTCACCAATTGGTAGAGCAGCTACAGAGAGAAAACCAGTTTCAGAAACAAAACTAAAGAAGGAATCATGGGAGGAAGATCGGGAAAGCAAATGGGAAAGTAAACTCCATGAGAATTTTTTTCTCTTTTATTTATCCTCTTCTCAGATACATCATCACTGCAATTTCCATTCACTCCCTCTCCTTCCAGGTCACTTCTCTACACCTCACCTCCCTGCCTGATCCATTCCTCCTCTATTTACCTTCAGAAAGACAAGCCTTCCAGAGATAACAAGCAGAGTTGGAATAACACTTACATTAAGAGGATCCAGAAACACTCTTCTCAATCAGAATAAAGTAGTTTTTTAAGTCTGTCTCTTCTTCTTCCTCTGTGTTGTACTTTTCAGATATGGCTGGTGTGGATTCCCTAGATTCTGGTGGTATCATATTGTTCTTTCTGTTGTTGAGTGTGATCTTACTCTATCTTCTTCCCATATTTTTTTCAAAGGGGAGCAGTTTGTGTATCTCTATCTCCTTTTGTCATCCAGAGTTGTATGTGGGCCAAGACTTAAGAGTCTGCAGCTCTGGGTGGTATTTCCTCTCCTGTATTCTCCTTGCTCATCAGAGGTCAGGGAGGAAGGGGAACCAAAGTGTTTGCAGACTCAGGGAGATCCTCCCTGTATGGGAAGGCACACTCTACGCCAGGAAAAGGCCAAGAAATTTGAACATAGGGGTGATAGCTAGATTTGGTTGTGAGTAGAGGGGACACTCACCTAAGCAAGTGCCAGGGCCGAGGGGGAACTTAGAATGAGGTGTTTCTGGACTCAGGGAGATCCTCCTTGTCTGAGCAGGTCCAATCTATGCCAGGCTCTGGCCTGGAGAGATCCAAGAGTCTTTGCTGGGAGTCAGATGGGAGCAGAGGGGGACTCACCTCAGCAGAGGTCAGGGCAGAGGGGGAAGGAAGAGTGAGGTGTTTCTGGGCTCAGGGTGGTCCTACATGACTGGGAAGGTCCCGTCTATGCCAGGAGCAAGTCCAGAAAGATCAAAGGAAGGGACGATGCCTGGAGTTGGGTGGGGGAAAGGGGCACTCACCTCAACAGAAGGAGAGTGCAGAGGGGGAACCCTTAAAAATATTTTTTAAAAATTAATTGTTCTGCCCATCGTTGGTTGTGCATGCCTTTAATCCCAGCACTATGGAGGCAGAGGCAGGCAGATCTGTGTGAGTTCAAGGCCAGCCTGTTTTCCAGAGCTACTGCCAGGATAGGCTCCAAAGCTACACACAGAAACCCTGTTTCCTGTTTCGTAAAACAAAAAATTAATTGCTCTTAATTAATAAAAGTAGAAAACATTTTCTGTAAACATTTTTTAAAATTTATTCTTGTCATTTTCTGTAACCTTCTTTAACATTTATTCTTGTCAGATACTGTTTTGTATGACTTTTGTTCTGTCTTTTCAAATATTTATACCTTTAATGACTGAATTTAGTTATTCACTGTTTAAAGTCTGAAATACATAAGCGTGTTGAGGTTTTACTTGGGTTAAATCTATAGACAGTTGAGATCCCAGAAGTGGATGCTTGGAAATGAACTCGGGTCCTGTGCAAGAGCATCAAGTCCTCTTTACTCCTGATCTCTCTCCACTCCCTTAGAGTAATAATGGACTTAAATCTTGTATGGAATTCCTGGACACAACCCATGACACCCAGAATCCATTAGAATAATTGTTCCCTTCATTTAGTGTTTATTTCTATTGTATATTTCTATTAGTATATATTTCTAGTGACTTGGCTACAGGACACATGGAGTCTCTCTGTCTGGTGTACATTTAGTTCTAAAGACATTGCAATACTTCGTGTACATATTTGCCAACACAGCATCCAATCATATACTCTGAAGCTGTATATCTACTCCAAAGTGCTATGAAGCACTCTACCACAGAAGTATATCTCAGATTTACTTTTAAATACTTTTTCTTTGCCAGCACTCGTAGCTCATATCCTGTGTGTCCATGTCAAGGGGAAAATTGTAGGAGTGGGTTTTTTTTTGCTCCCATCCTCGTAGTCCATGTGATGTAACATGGGTGACCAAGTTTGGAAATAAATCTTTATTAGGAGAGCCAACAAATGTGGACACCTGTCCTCTTCTACTTTCTATTTTGACACAAAGTCACACTTACTTTCCCCGACAGCTCTGACTTGCAGTCTGGTTATTTTACAGATGAGTGGCTGGCAGTCCACCCCTGTAAACCAAGCCATGTTTTGTAGTTTTTGAGGAACATCCAAACAATTTCTACAGAGGCTGTTTTCACTTTCACCATTGAGAAATAAGTGTTCTTCTTTGTTCACATCTCTAGTAGAGAGAATGTCTTCTCTTATTGATCTTGGCCAATCTGACTAAGTGAGATAAAATCTCAAAGTGGTTTAAATTTTCATTGATGCTTTGACTAAATGGGTTGTACATATAAGCTTTTGAGGAAATGATTTTGAATCAAAAGAAATTTAAAAATATTTTTGCAAAAAAAACCTATTACAGGGCAGTACTCTCTCATGGATCTCATCCTAGCACTTGAGAAGCAGGTGTTTCTCTGTAAGTTCCAGGACAAGCTGGTTAAGTCCAGGAGAGGCAGTACTGTTACACAGAGAAACCATGTCAAAAAACCCAAAATATGAAAAAAAATCCGAATTCAGTTGAGTATAAATTAGGACTCATTAGTGCTATGATTGAATTAGTGATTTTTTGACAGCATCACATGTGCAACAGGTTGTCTTAAGTTGGCTTAGTTGTTATTAACGACCTTGAACTTTGCCTTCTCCTCTGATAATCTGATTGGAGGAAAATCTGTTTTAATTGAAGAAATACTTTTATATCACTGATTGTTTATATTACAGGTTAAAGAATTTTAAACCTTTGCTATGCCAACACCAATTAGTATGTGTTTCTGATGCACCCACATGCAGTAAACATGCATAAAATAAATCAGTGTAAAAAAAAAAACTATTTGTTCAAATCATGGTGGGCAAGATAATTCAATCACACATCACTGAATTATGCAGAGTCATTACAAGTACATGGGTTGTTGAGGTGATATTCTGGTCTGTCTCTTCACTAAGGAGCAAAAGAGCCAAGGGTTTCTTGGTTGTCTTTGCTGTTGGGGCACAAAACTAAAAAGCTATTATTAAGAAAGGCACCTTGGTAAATTCCTATAGGAACACATTTTTAGGAGACATCTTAGGAGTAGATCAAAGTCTGAATAGTGGTTTCTAGCACAAAGCCAAATTAAAAATTCTTGTGAAAGTTTACAGAAAATTGTATTTCCTATAGCAAGACAAAACACTCGAAAACCCTTAAAACAGCATCACGCACTAAACACCATGTATTGCAATATCTGAAACTACGATGTTCATGCTCATTTGAACCTAAAACATGCAGATTCTAAACTCAAATTTTCTCTATATTATTATTGTTTGACCTAGGCATTTTGATGGGAAATCATATGTGGAATCACATAAGTTGGATGGATCTGTACATACTGAATTTCTTTGAAGCTCAAAATAGGAGTAGCTTTCCCAGAGTCTCATAGGGTAAAATCTGAGGGTCCGTGGTTAAGCTGTCTGCATCCTTGGTTTACTGGCAGTGCTCAGACTAGTGAAGGAACTCTTGTCTATTTGACCTCAGATCTTCACTCACATTAATGCCATTTAAGAATCACACACAGTGTTAGTGGAGGAATGAGGAGGAGATGAGCTACTGCATGGAGACAGTTGAATGTCTACCACTGGGGAGATTTCAGTGAGTACCAGATTTCAGTGTGATTTGTTTTCTAAACTCTAGAGGGAAACTGCGTCCCTGGAAAGGCCCAGCAGAGATGGATCCAAACAAGCTTTCAATGGAAGAGGGCAAGCAGTTCCTTAAACAGTGTGGGATCCCACAAAGTGATGTGAGTATGGGTGATGATGGGTGAAGAGAAGTTCCATGGAGTGAGGTGGAGTAGAATGTACAGTCCCCTTGAAGCAGCATCCTATCCCATGCCCTGAGCGTATACAGATCTATTCAAAGGAACACAGCACCTGACACCTAGCTACTAATCCAGGGAATAAAGCAGGCACATCACCCAAAACAGTGCTCATTTCCCCAAGGGAACATTTCTGCTAACCTCAAACTCAGCTTTTAACCTCTCATTATTTGAAATGCTCTTGAAAATGTCCAGTCTCCTGGAGTGGAGGATTTCACACTGAACAACCTAAAAGATAGAAGGGAGTGGACAACTGTTTATCTCATCCATACCATGGAACACCAACTAATTTTCTCTTTCTTATCCTTAGATCGATGCAGTGACCGAGAAATGGGTAGTTGTTGCCTCTGTGGAGGTTTTAATTCGATTCCCTCTGCTGCCAGGGGAGGACCCCACAGCTCGTTGTATTTCCAATAAAAACAGTCAGCCTGCAGTGTCCCAACCAAATCCAATCCCTCAAAATAATGAAAACCAAGAAAAGAGTTAAGAACTGATTTGAGTTGTGTGGCACATCAGGAAAATAGCTGCCTATGGCATGTAGCTGTGAACCCCATTTTTACCTTAGAATACCTGTAGGCTTTTCATTGATGGGATATTTTGTTTTCTATAATTGTAGATTAAACTAGAATGTTTTGCATCAGGAATTACTCCATGCTTGAGCTACACATTCACAACAGACAAAATTCTTTTTATTTAATTTGACACAGATTTTTTTCTGAATAGAATTCTGTCAGTGAGTAAGGCCTTGAACTAGATATCACATTGTCACAAGCTCCCTAATATATGGAAGTAGAGGTCTGTGTCATCCGGCATATGTCCATATGGACACTTACTTATAAATTGCTTGGTAGGAATTGCACAGCATATAAGCTTGCATCATCATCTTCAGCTTGGTTGTACAGGAGTGGCTTTGTGTAATAGACCTTGAAACAATAACTATAAGATTATGTGTTTCTGATTATCAAGTGTAAATATTTATCCCCTACACATCAGAGTTTTACTGTGCTTAGTTGGGGCTTGTGGCTAGAATTGTACATAAAAAGTAAACAAAAAATAGTTTTCATCAAATATGCTGAAAAAATAAAGTTGCTTGATTATATAATTATATTTTTTGAGAAATGATGTGAGCAACATCTGCTTAGGAGTTGGTATGATGGTGTATGCCTTTATTTCTAGGAATTACAATTGAGAAAGAAAGAGACTTAGGTAGTTGTTTCCTAGAACCTAAATAAGAGCTCAATGGTCACGAATCCGGCCTCTGTAGGTAGCAGGCACAAAAATGGTATAAAGTCATAGACTAGTCAATACACTGAAAGCTAAATTAAGGAAGAAGCAAGCAATTTTATTTTTTAAGAAGTTGTTAGGAAAAGCTTGGAAAATTTTAGAATCGTCTGTGTTTAATGCAAACCTACACAAGTATTTTAGCCCTATTATCTTATGGTATTTCTCAGGAGATGCATAGTTCTTTGAGAGTGAGATACTGGGATCCGGAATGTCATCTCTGAGTTTTCCAATGTATGGTGTATGTGACTCTGGTCAGCAAATCCCTCCCACTTCTGCATTCTATATTTAGGACCGAAGACACTTGTCAATAAAACTTCTCCTCCCTCTACCCACATCTAGCAAGTACAATGATCAATCAATGAAAGATTTTGCCAAGAAGCCAAATGTTGCAAAGCAGAGTACAGGTGATTACATAAAACCACCTTTGAAGAGACCCACTAGAGAGAACACACAGAAGAAAAAAATGCTTTAGAGCAGTGATAAAAAGCACTCCAGAGGAAGAGGAGGAAGAATCCAAGGTCAGTACACCTGGGACTTTGGGATTTTCATTCTATGTGTAGCTCAGAAAGTAGATTTAAACATGTTGCCGTGTGTCTATTAAGTCTAGTAGAAGATAATCTAATCTGGACAGTCTTCTTCTCTCAGGTTACCTGTACACTGAGAGCATCTGACGAGCTCCCTTATATACTCTCAGTGTAATGAGCACTCTGATACTTGCCCATTTCGCCATCTGCATTTTATCAAATGGCATATATTTAGCTATCCATTCATTGCTGGCTGAGCATGGAACTTAGTACCTCATACATGCTAAGCATGTGTGTTTTGCTTAAGTAAACCCCAGAATTTACTGATGTATTCCAGGATTGCTCAATACCAAAAAGCTACTTCACACATTGGTGAATTATATCCAAGTGTTCTACACGTGAGTTGAAACTGTAGTCTTCATTTCCTTTTTTCATTTAGACCCCATGTCTGCAATATTCATAGGCTGACCTGGATTTATCTGTACAGACAAGGTTTTTCTTAAATCCATGTTCTTCTACCTGTATCTTCCTGAGTGCGAGTTTCAAAGTTGGGAATCACAATTCCCCACCGTAATCCTTTAGAAACAAGCATCTTTATCTCTGCAATGTTCTATAAAATTGTGTCCTGTGAATGACTGCAATCCTCTCTTGGTACATCATGTAGTATAGTTTGAGAATATAATCTACAAGCAAGTATGAAAGTCACCTGTAGGGAGCTGCAGAAAACCGCACCCAAAAGATGGCGCCGGTTTCCGCCCTCCGCCAGCCCGACGGCGAGCGCTCTCTGTGGTAAACAACTCCAAATTAGGCAAAGGTCATGTATCCTCTTAATTCTGCTTGGAGACAACCTATCCTGGCACGCCACGTAGGGTTAGGTGATTGGTAGATGTAGACTATATCAAGCCCCGTCTCCCTCGGCCCGGGGCCGCCGCTGCCGCCGCCGCCGCCGCCTCCATTATACACTGTAAAAGCAAAGAGGTTCCCGATTAAACTGTGTTGAAGAAGATTCCTCGGTGTGGCGTCTTTCTTGCTGGTCAAGGGTGGACTCCGCGAGTGGTGGCCCGTACGGGGAATCAGAACTTCTCACAGTCGGGGGTAAGTTCCCAAGGTAAGTGGAACTGTAAAGTCCGCGGTGAATGCGGAGATAGGTCTCCGGTAAAGGAGCACCAAGGTCCTCGGGAAAGAGGCGATAAAGTCTCCGGAAAGGAGCAACACTGTTCGCGACAAAAGCGAACCGAAAGTAAAAAACCTCGCTTCTGCTTTAATTTGCAGAGTAAGAGTAAGTTAATGGACCCCGCTATTATAGTGGTGATTTGGCTGCCTTTTAACATCGCAGTGTGGGCTTTTGTTTTCTGGTGGTGTTATCCGACTTGCAGTGAGAAAACAAAGGAGAAACAGAAAAGGGATAAGAAGCGAGTTTATCCTTCTCTAGGAAGGTTGAGAAAGGAGTTAAAAGAACCAGGAGAGGATTCAGAATCAGAGCAGGATATATGTGAGGATGAGGACATCATGGAGGAAGAGGAGGAAGAGATTATTGAGCTCATGGAAAAACATTCATTAAAAGTATCAGAAAAACAGCGTCCTAAAATGGCGACTGTAAAGCAAGGGCACCGCCCTACCGCTCCTCCCCCCTACTGCTCGAAAGAGGAAGTAGGAGGTCCTGGTTGCTCCACCTTCTGTCCGGAAGTGTGGCGTACGGTTCGCACTGAGCTTCAGGTTACTCAACCACTGGCTTATCCAGTTTTTACAGACGGTAACCAACAGAAATATCATAAACCAATTGACTTTAAAATAGTCAAAGCTCTGGCAGAATCGGTACGCACCTATGGGGTGACGGCAGCATTTACAATTGCTCAGGTAGAAGCACTCGGTCGCTACTGTATGACACCCAGTGATTGGACAAATTTGGTAAGAGCTTGCTTATCACCAGGACAATATTTGGATTGGAGAGCTTTTCAAATTGAGTTTGCCAATGATCAAGGTGCGATTAATCGCGCAGCTGGTGATCAATATTGGGATGTGGACATGCTTCTTGGTCAAGGACGTTTTGCACAGCAACAAACAGGATATCCTCCTCAAGTGTATGATCAGATTAATCAAATAGCCATTAGGGCTTGGAGGTCTCTGCCTAACAAAGGTGAGGTCAGTGGAAATCTTACAAAGATATTACAAGGTCCTATGGAACCCTTTTCAGACTTTGTGGCAAGAATGGTAGAAGCTGCAGGAAGAGTGTTTGGGGATCCAGATACTGCTATGCCTTTGATCAAACAGCTGATTTATGAACAGTGTACAAAAGAGTGCAGAGCTGCAATAACTCCATATAAGGGTAAAGGCCTTGAAGTCTGGATGAAAGTCTGTAGGGAGTTAGGGGGTCCGCTGACTAATGCTGGACTAGCAGCTGCTGTGATGCAATTAACTAAGAAAGGTGGAGGTTCAGGAGCTTGCTTTAAATGCGGCAAGCAAGGGCATTTGAAAAAGCAATGCCCCGAGGGAGGAAACACTAAAGTCAATAACTTTGCTCCGCGCCCTAAGCAACCTGGCTTATGTCCTAGATGTAGAAAAGGAAATCATTGGGCTAAGGATTGTAGATCAGTAAAAGACATCAGTGGACAGCCTCTTGTTCAGGGATATGGAGGAGCCTGTCCAAAAAACGGACGACGGGGCCCACGACCCCAGGGCCCACAAATATATGGGTCCATGGAGGATCAGAACCAGGAGCAGAGTCCTGAAACCTGGCCCTCTCTTCGTCATCCGAGGGACCGAGGAGAGCCACTATAGGCTTCGCGGGGCTGGACTTACGCTCCACCACCAGACTCGTATTAACTCCCAGAATGGGGGTCCAGCTTGTTGACACCGATTTTAAGGGACCCCTTGAGCCTGGACCAGTAGGTTTGCTTATAGGAAGATCATCTGCAGCGTTGAAAGGCTTACGAGTACATCCTGGAGTTATAGATCCTGATTACATGGGTGTAGTAAAGATCATGGTAGAATCTCCTAGAGGGATTACAGCCATTTCTCCTGGAGACAGGATAGCACAGCTACTGATTTTGCCAAGTTTGCATGACAAGTTTCCAGCACAAGCCAGAGAGAGAGGAGAGGGAAACTTTGGTTCCACTGGATCAAACTTAACTTTTCTAGCTTTAGATCTTGATCAACGTCCAACCCTTGAGTTAATAGTGAATGGTAAGAAAATCTTAGGCTTACTAGATTCTGGAGCTGATAAGAGCATCATAGCCACTAAAGATTGGCCCTCTGGCTGGCCTATACAGGTTTCTTCTCAAACTTTACAAGGTTTAGGCTATGCTAAAGCTCCTGATATGAGTGCTAGACTATTACCTTGGAAAGATCAGGAAGGGCATCCAGGGACCATGCAACCTTATGTGTTAGACTTACCAATTTCATTATGGGGAAGAGATTTGTTAAAGGATATGGGTTTTAAACTCACAAATGAATACTCAGAAACATCTCAAGGTATCATGAAATGAATGGGATACGTCCCAGGCCAAGGCCTCGGGAAACATCTGTAGGGTCGTGCCAGTCCTATTATCCCACAACCAAGACCAAAGAATCTAGGTCTGGGTTTTTCCTAGGGGCTACTGAGGGAGGTATTCCTATTACCTGGTAAACAGAGGAGCCGGTATGGGTTCCTCAGTGGCCACTTTCCTCTGAAAAACTGGAAGCTGCTAAGACTCTAGTGCAGGAGCAGCTGGATCTGGGGCATATAAAGCCTCTGTATCTCCATGGAATACTCCTATTTTGTCATTAAGAAAAAATCTGGTAAATGGAGATTGCTCCACGATCTTAGAGCTATTAATCAGCAGATGCAAATTATGGGCCCTGTACAACGTGGTCTTCGGGCAATCTCACTGTGGATAGTTGGGATAAGCTTGGAAAAGATCTAGATTTTGTCTGGGCACAGGGAACGCTGAAGCCAGGGATGTGGGCTATTTGGAAAATGGTTCGTAGCTGTCTAGAGGATCAAAGATGACGCAAGGCTGTAGAAGAGGGGCAGGAGACGTTAGAACAGCTGAAGGAAATAAATAGATGCAAGTCATGGGGCCTGTGCAGCGTGGTTTACCATTGCTGTCAGCCCTACCCAATCATGAAGAACCTGATTTGTGATGTGTGCAGGATAGTGTTAGGTTTGCTTTTACTTTACCTTCTATTCTCCATACCATTATATGAGTGGGTGGTTTTACCCCAGGGTATGGTCAATAGCCCCACTATGTGTCAGCTTTTTGTGTGTCATGTTATTGCTCCTATTAGAGAGAAATACCCTGCTGTGAGATGTGTCCACTATATGGATGACATTCTCTTAACTAGTAAGGAGTTGAAATTGCTGCACTTAGCATATGGAGATTGCATTGGATATCCAATCTACCCTTAATGCTCAATTGAAAGATGGCGTTATGGTTTTGAATCAACACATTGATCTATTGCAGGAACAATTGGATACTTTATGGTAACTGGCACAGTTGGGATGTGAATGGAGAATGCCTGGTTTGTGTATAACAGCTGTTTCCTATCAGAATTATTCCTTAGAAGCAAACATGTCTAAACAACCTTCATAGTATCTTCTAGGCAACTGGTCTGGGGATTTTGACAAGCTGATGCAGGAGCTGAGACTCTCCATAGTGCATGTGAATTCCATCAGGGTCGACATCTCGGTTGCGGAAGGACTGTCTGCGTGGATCACTCAAGCCATGAATCATCTGAAAGAGTGGGCAGGAATGGGTGCCCTGGGAGGAATGCTTATCCTAGTTAGTTTCATAGCGTTATGATGTATCTGCAGGATGAGGGTCACACAGCAGAGAAGTAATACCATGATTGCACAAGCCTTTAGTTTAGTTAAGGAATGGGATGGAGTAGGGGTTATGTTTTCCATGATGCTGTTAGCCATTTTTGTTTGCTTGTGGTGCCTATGCAGGATCAGGAAGTCGCAAAAATCCCAAGCTGCTATGTTGGTACAGGCCTTTGCTGCTGTGGAAGCAGGACAGTCCCCTCAAGCATGGTTATCCATGCTGACAGACAAATAGATGTCTGTCTCGCCCTTGCTGAGTGAGTGATGCGTATCTGAATCAGTCATGCTCAATGACGGGCACCTACCCTCATGCTGAGCGAATAAGCATACATGTGTTCCCTTCAACCTAAGACATGAGCCTGTGAGGGCGACACAGTGTCTCTTTGACGGGTAAGATAGGGACACTGGGGTTGAACCTAAGACAGAGATGACTGAAATCTGACAACAGATAGATACTGCTACTCCTATAATATTAAAACAAAAAGGGGGAACTGTAGGGAGCTGCAGAAAACCGCACCCAAAGATGGCGCCGGTTTCTGCCCTCCGCCAGCCCGACGGCGAGCGCTCTCTGTGATAAACAACTCCAAATTAGGCAAAGGTCATGTATCCTCTTAATTCTGCTTGGAGACAACCTATCCTGGCGCGCCACATAGGGTTAGGTGATTGGTAGATGTAGACTATATCAAGCCCCGTCTCCCTCGGCCCGGGGCCGCCGCCGCCGCCGCCACCTCCATTATACACTGTAAAAGCAAAGAGGTTCCCGATTAAACTGTGTTGAAGAAGATTCCTCGGTGTGGCGTCTTTCTTGCTGGTCAAGGGTGGACGCCGCAGTCACCTAAAGATTTTTGTGGGAATTGATACATGGGTGACATTGTGACTAATTCTGTGTCGACTCTTCTGTCCACACAGGTAAAATGCAAGAACTGTGGAGCCTTCGGACACATGGCAATGAGTAACATGTGTCCCATGGAATTCTGGGATGAAGCCCTTCCTGTCCAACTTCTGGGGTCAAACAAGGAGAAGGAGAAACTGAAAACAGTGCAGGCCCAGCAGCTCCAGACAGCAGGAATATTTAAAAATACTGAGGGAGAGGAGAAAGAACAAAAAATGTGAGCATGGGACACATCCAGAATTATGCATGAGCACAGGCACATGAGTAGACGATGTTTGTTCATTGTACACAGACATCTCAGGACACAGAGAAACAAACCCACCAGTGTCATCAGAGAACAGTGCTTTCAGGTCATGTAGTGTAGAAAATCACCAAAGTGGAGGGAGGGACACAGCTGGCAATGTTGCCCACTGTACACGGAGCAGCATCAGCATCAAATGAAGGAATGCAGTGCTAGACTGGGGCTTTTGTATTATTCTAACAGGCACACATGTCTGGTTTCCATCCCAAAAACCAGATCAATAAATTTGTTCATACCTGGAAATCCTGCAGAGGGGAGATGGGGAGAAGTGGATCAGGTGTTCCTGGTCTTCGTCAGCTATCTTGTATTTTAGAGGATAGCCTGAATTACAGGGTACTCTTTGTATTTTCTATAAAGCCATATGCAAATCTAACCCCTGGGTGTGTAGAAAGTTTCAGGTGTTTTGACAGATCCTGAGGTAAAAGATGACCCTACATCAGATAAGCAAATTTCAATGTGGCTTGAATGCCTCCTCACTCTATCAAGGCTGGAATTAACTTTAAAGTTAGTGATTGATTTTAGTATTTCAGAAGCAGTGTTACTGCAGATCCCAATACTTACTGCTATGTGCTCTGCAGGCAAGAAGTGATACCAAGGAAAACTCTAACACAGAAATATCCCAGAAGGTCTCCGAAGAAGAGGCCGAGGAGCTTGGAAGAAGATGAAGAATTTTGTTATTTTTTGAGGGTGAGTCTCCATTGCTTGTCTGTTGTGTTTCTCTTGGATCCCATCTCTGCTGCTCTGCTGTATCCTTGGTGTTGGCATTATAGGAAAAGCCACGCAAGTTTATTGCACTTCTCTATCAGCTTCTGATTGATTGCCCTTTCCATTTTCTTCAGTTGTTCACCTGCTTTTTCCTGCAATTTAGTTCCTCTCCTGTCTTCCTTCTTGCATTACTTTTCGTCTACTCATGTCCTCCACATTTCCTTTTCCCTTCCCTGCTCTATATCCCTATGTTACCATTCTTAGCTTCCTAGTCCTCTTCACTTCCCATTGATTCCTCTCTCTTCACTCTCTATTTTGCTTCTTAGGAACAGGGACTTCCTTAGCCTAAGCTGACCTTGATCATGCTCTTTGACTGAGATTGGCCTTCATCTCCAGATTACCTAATTTGGCTTCCCACATACTGGGACTGCAGGTGTATAAATACATGCCTAGCATGTGTTTTTTTTGTGTGGACTCAGGGTATGTAATTCAGTATTCTCTGGACCTTCACCAGATCTTCCTTTACTCATGCATATTCTAGGATCACATACTTGCAGCACCCCATGTGGCTTTCTGTATCTTTATTGAATATGTTCACTCATTTTGAATCCACACCAACAAATATTATGGAGGTTTTCTGTGTATGTGAGAAGTGTTGAATGATATTGCATTAGGATAGTATCTTTCATGTAATTTCAGAATCTAGCTATCTGTCCATGAAAGAATGCCTCTCCTACAGACTCATCAAAACCTTGAGGAAGTGCTTTTTTCATTTGCTGTATCTAAATAAGAGAATATCTTGACATCCCTTTTTAATTAAAAGACAAAGAGTGACATCTCCGAGTCCAAAAATCTCAATCTTATATCAAGTCATCTTTTTTATGTTTAGTATCATTTCATTTACTGGGTAGGAGGGTTTTGCCTGACTGTATGAATGCCTTGTGTGAACATAATGTCTAGTCGCTTAGGAGGTCAGAACAATATATCAAATTTCAAAAACTAAAATTATACACAATTGTGACTCCCTAGATGGGTCCTGGGAACTGAAAAATCAACAAATGCACATATTCACTTAGCTCCTATGTCCCAGTTCAAAGTATGATGTTACACACGCTCTGATTCAGGAATGACTGTACATACACTGTGGTCATTTAAAGTGTTTCCCTTTGTACCCCATGGGTTATAGCTCAGTTTCCTATTGCCTTTTCTTGGCATGGCCTCTGTTTAGCTGTGTTATGAATAATCCTAACGTGTTTGATTTTGTGTTCATTGTTCTCCCAAATACCTTCATCCATCCCTATTCATTATCTTTAGTTCTGTTTCACAGCAGAATATTTGGCTTTGTTGTGACCTGTCCTATAGATAACCATTTCATATTCTGTTTTGCCACCTGTACCCTGTATACATATGTCCTCCAACTCTCCTCTCCCCTGGTCCTCATTTTACTTCCCAATGGTCCTTACTTCCTATGCATTTGTGTAACCTACATATTTGCTTTACATAATTTCCCTGTAGATGATTTTAATTAGAAGGCTCTCCGCTTAGGATGGTAACTTTAATACAAGTAATCTGAGACTTTTTTCTTCAAAGAAGCCTACGAGACCATCACTTATTTACCTGACCAAGAAGAAAACTTCTTTGGATCCTATCTGATTGGTCTCCCACTAATCAAGACATCTGATATGAGAACAAGCACCCCTCATGTTTTTACAAAAAAAGAACAAGAAGAGAACACTTATGGATTAGTGGAAGCACATGATATTGGATTCTCAGACACCCTGGAATCCATTTGGATGACCTGCCAGGATTCTTCCCCTAGCACCAGGATAAAAATCACAAGGATGTGTTGTTTCCCCCAAGTGTGCTCTTCAGCCTGATTGGAAGAGACCTGATTCAGCACATGACATTAATGTCCAGACAAATATGAATCATCCTGTTATAGCTTCAACTTCCTGTGTACAATATGTGAGACCAAAGTGTGGCCAGGACTCTGAAATCAGAATCCAGGCTCCAGGAAAGAAACATCTCTAATTGACCAGCCAGGAGAACCAGGGTCACACAAAGAAACATTGAATCAACTCTTGCTTGAATCCCACCATGAGAATTCTGGTACCTGATTTGGGGGCGGTCCAGGATTGGCAGCCTGCTCTCAGTACAAATTGATGTCATATCCACAAGCACCCAAGATGAGCTCAAAGAAACCAGCATTGAAGGTCAGTGTCCAAAACCAGCTTCTTGTTAGGTTTTCTTATCCAAGATCTATCAAGGAAACATCTGTCTCCCGGGGCACACATTCAGAGAAGCAAAACACACCTATTTGCTTCCAAATGGACAAAGAACAAACATGCTTTGGCATCTCATTGTCGACAGTGACCCAGCCTCCTGTAAGGATCAAGTCTTTCTCTCAGAACTGCCATAATTTAGAGGAAAATGGCATCCTTGGCTAAAATGCTGGAATTAGTGTCCTATTTTGGGACTTCGTTGTGCCATCTTTGTCAGTAGAGAGATGAGCAGAGGCACATCTGCTTCAATACAGAAGAATTTGGTATAAACAGAATTGACTAAAGAACCGAGTAGCAGAAACAATCCAGAGAAGCCATGTTCTGAATGTGATGCTGTCCCTGATAATATTTGGAGAAAGACACTGCATATTCATATATATAGTATCTGAAGTGAAGTCAATGCTAAAGCAAGCAACTTGAGATGTAATGTCTTGATAGAGCTTAAGGAGTTACCTGATCAAGACACTGATTTGAGGTGTCAAAACCCAAGAAAGAACAGATCATGTCTCTAGACTCCAAGACTCTGAAGTTTCTTGTCTATGATCATTTTTTGTAAACCATCCCACTGAGCCTTCCCATTTCTAGCCATAAACCTTCTAGCTAAAATCTGCAGTCTCATTCAATAAATGATTCTCCAACTAATTACACCTTGTGGAGTTGTTGTTTATATCTTTTGGGATAGATTCAACCACACATAATCTGTATTGATGATCAGGGTCCTGCCTCAATGAGCATCAAGCCCCGTGTTGTCCAGATATACTACATACATGAGAGAAACTCTAATACACTTAATATCAATTACAAGAAATTTAAAATATAGGTCCTTTAGCGGACAGAGTGTTCTCTGTTCTCGGGCTGGTGCCAGAGACTGAGGTGAGTCTGGGCGCTACTCTGGCCCCAACCTTCCCCATCGACACCTGCTCACTTTTTCCCAAGACCCCTCCAGACAAGAGTGAACCTACCCAGACTGGAAGGTCCACCCTGAGTCCAGACATACCTCACCCTTGTCTGCCATCTGCCCTCTGCCCTCTGACTGACATCTGAGTGAGTCTGGGTGCTGCTCTGTCCCCAACGTCCCACATCACACCCTGATTACTTCTTCCTGATTGCCCCCAGACAAGAATGGACCTGCCCAGAGCAGAAGGCCCACCCTGAGTCTGGACACACCACATCCATGTCTTCCATCTGCCCCCTGCGCTCTGACTACTGCCTGAGTGAGTCTGGGAAATTGTCTTCTACCAACCTCCCCCATCAACCCCTGCTTGCTTCTGCCTGACTCGCCCCTCCAGACAAGAGTGAAATGCCCAGACCAGAAGGCCTACCCTCAGTCTCGACACACCTCACCCTTGTCTGCCCTCTGCCTTTGTCCTCTAGATGTGCCTGAATCTGAGGTGAAGCTGGGTGCTGCTCTGCCCCCAACCTCACCCATCAGCCCTTCTTGCTTCTTCCTGAGCACCTCCTGGACAACAGTGGACCTATCCAGAAGAGAAGACCCACCCTGAGTCTGGACATACCTCACCCTTATCCACCCAACACCTTCAGCCCTCCAGCTGCTGCCTAAGCCTGAGCATCATGCCTGAACCTGAGCCTCCACCTGCCATCTGAGAGAAGGAGAGACCCCACCTACACCCGCTGAAAGAAGGGATGGGTAGAGAACAGAGTAACAACACACTCAACAACAGAAAGACCAATATGACTCCACCATAATCTAGGGACTCCACACCAGCAAGAAATGAAAAGCCCAACACAGAGGATGAAGAAGAGACAGACCATAAAAATTATCTCATAAAGGTGCTAGAGACCATTAAATAGGAAACAAGAAAACACCTTAAAGAAATAAAAGAAAAAACACAAGCAAAAATTTACATGAAATGGAGGAAAAGACTAAACAAAAATTCAAGAAACAAACAAATCTCCTATACAATCTAACGAATGCCAAGAAAAAAACAAACAAACGAGTGAAGGAAACAATTAAAACAATTCACAGATTCAAAGCACAATTTGAAACTTTAAAGAAAACACAGCATCAGGGGATGCTGGAATTAGAAAAGCTGGGTAAATAATCAGGAACCACTGATGTAAGCATAACCAATAGAAAACAAGAAATGGGAGTGAGAATCTCAGGTGTTCATGACTCATATGAGGATGCATAGTCATCGACCAGAGAAAATCTCAAGTCCGGCAAATTTCGAACACAAAATATCCAGGAAATACGGGACACCATGAAAAGACCAAACCTAAGAATAGTACATATAGAAGTTGAAGAAATTCAGCTCAAAGGTATAGAAAACTCATTCAACAAAATCATAGAACAAAACTTCCCCAACCTAAAGAAGGATATGCCTGTGAAAGTACAAGAAGCTGACAGAACACAAAATAGATCGGACCACAAAAAGAAGTCCCCCTCACAACATAATAATCAAAACACCAACTTACAGAATAAAGAAATAAATATTAAGAGCAGCAAAAAGAAAGGCCAAATAACACACAAAAGCAAAGCTATCCAAATTACACTGGACTTCTAATGGAAACATTGACAGCCAGAAGATCATGGATAGAAGTTCTCCAAACTCTAAGGAAACATGGAGGTCATAATAGACTACTTTATCCAGCAAAGAATTCAATCACTATAGATGGAGAAAACAAGATATTCCACGACAAAACCAGATTTAAGCAAATCATATCCACAAATTCAGCACTACAGAAATTAATGAAAGAAAAACTCCATTGTAATGAAGATAACTATGCTGAAAAAAACATAGGCAATAGATAATCCCACTTTACCAAACACCAAAAAATTGGGGAATTCCACAAACAATAACACCACTACCATGTAATCCAGAACAAAAAAGAATGAATAATCAATGGTCATTAATATCCCTCAATGTCAATATTTTTAAGCTGCCTATAAAAAGGTACAGTCTAAAAGAATCGATATGAAGTCAGAATCCTTCCTTCTGCTGCATACAGGAAACACATCTCAAATTCAAAGACAGATGGTACCTCAGAATAAAGGGTTGGGAAAAGATTTTCCAATCAAATGGACCCAAGAACCAAGTTGGTGTTGCAATCGTAATATCTAACAATTAAGACTTCAAGATAAAGTCGATCAAAAGAGATGAAGAAGGGCATTCCATACTTATCATAAGAAAAGTCCATCAAGATCAAGATTCAATCCGCCAAACTATGCCCCAAATACAAAGGCAACTACATCTAGGGTATTCTATAGACATGCATGCTTAGGGGATGGCTATAGGTGTGTGTGTGTTTGACCATGCCTAAAAGGGGAATTGTAGGGGACGCTGTAACCAGCCAATAAGGACATGTAGGTACAGCATCCCATACACTGACATTTATAAAAGAAACATTAATAAAGCTCAAATCAGACATAAAACCACACATATGTATAGTTGAAGACTTCAACACCCTGCTTTCAGCACTAGACTGGACCACCAGACAGAAACATAAGAAAGAAAAAAAGGATCTAACAGAAGTTATGACCCAATTGGAATTAACAGACATCTATAGAAATCCCATCTGAACACAAAGGAATATACCTTCTCAGCATCCCATGGAACCTTCTCTAAAATTGACTACATATTGACAACATAGCAAACCTACACAGACACAAAAAAATGGAATAACCATGTGTACATTTCAGACCACCATGCTTTAAAGTTAGAATTCAACAACAACATAAATTGCAGAAACCCTACAAACTCATGGAAATTAAATAATGCACAATTGAACCATTCCTCGGTCAAGGAAGAAATAATAAAATGAATTAATGACTTCCTAAAATTTAATGAGAATGATGACACAACATACCAAAACATATGGGACACTTAGAAAGCAGTGCTAAGAGGAAATTTCATAGCACTAAAATGCCCACATGAAGAAATTGGAGAATAGTAACAGTAGAGAATTAACAGAGCAACTGAAAGCTCTACAACAAAATGAAGCAAACACTCCCCAGAGGGGTGGGTGCCAGGAAATAATAAAACTGAGGGATAAAATCAATAAAGTAGAAAGTAGGGAAACACTACAAAAACTCAATGAAACAAAGAGTTGGTTCTTTGAGAAAGTCAACAAGATAGACAAACCATTATCCAAACTAACCAAAAGGCAGAGAGAGAGAGAGCATGCTAAGTAACAAAATCAGAAATGAAATCAAGGACATAGTAATGGACACTGAGGAAATCCAGAGAATCATCAGGTCATAATTTAAAAACCTGTACTCCACAAAATTAGAAAATTTAAGGGAAAAAGATCATTTTGCAGATAGATATCACTTACCAAAATTAAATCAAGAAGAGATAAGCAATTTAAACTGATTTATAGCCTCCAATGAAATAGAAGCTGTCATCAGAAGTCTCCCAACCAATAAAAAGCCAAGGTCCAGATGGATTCCCTGAAGGATTCTACCAGAAATTCAAAGGAGAGCTAATACCAGTACTCCTCAAATTTGTCCACATAATAGCAGCAGAAGGGACATTTCAAAGCTCTTTTTATGAAGCTACAATTACCTTGGTGCCCAAGCCACACAAAGACAAAACAGAAAACGAGAATTACAGACCAATGACCCTCATAAACCTCAACACAAAAATATTCAACAAAATACAGGCACATCGAATCCAAAAACACACCAGAGAAATCATCCACCATGATCAATTTGGCTTTATTCCAGGAAGGCAGGGATGGTTCAACATATGAACATCCATCAATGTAATCTACCATATAAACAAACTGAAAAAGAAAAAACATATGATCAACTCATTAGATGCTGAAAATGCCTTTGACAAAATCCAACATCCCTTCATGATAAAGGTCTTGGAGAGATCAGATATAACAGAAACGTGCCTAAACATGATAAAAGCAATGTACAGAAAACCAACAATCAACATCAAACTAAATGGAGAGAAACTCAAAGCGATTCATCTAAATTGAGAAATAACACAAGGCTTTCCACTCTCTCCATATCTCTTCAATATTATGCTTGAATTCCTAGCTAATGCATTAGGACAATAAATGGAGATCAAGGGGATGCAAAAAGAAAAATAAATAAAACTTTCACTATTTGCAGATGATAAGATTGTTTACATAAATGACCCAAAAAATCTCTACCAGGGATTTCCTACAACATGTGGGAAATGATTTTCCCCTTAAACCATTTATTTTATTATTGTTGTTGTTGTTTAGTTTCTCCAGCTGGGATTCTCTCTGTAGATTTAGAGTCTGTCTGTCACTTGTTATGTAGACCAGGCTGCCCTTATACTGTTTAAATAAATGATGGAAATACATTCAGGTCCTGAGGCTTGCTGACAAGGAGTTTGGATGTACAATCTCACAAGCTCAGAGATCTCGAAAGGCTACATCTTCAGGGGAATAGAGGCTGACACTAAGGTTCTCGTTTGAACAATATTCTTAAGAGATGTGCTAAGAATAAAATTACAAGCTTGAAGGTCAACATCCCACTCTTCTTTATTCTCTGCATAAGTTTCTGGCCAGTACATGTGCATTTACAACACGGGAATGCTTAAGACCCTAGGAGATCAGATGATGGACTCAGATACCCAACAACTCCGGTTCCAAATAAATTGTTGTAAACCATATACTGTTAGTTCTGAACTGATGTACATATCCATGGTAAAGAAAGAATTTCTGTCACTCACTGAGCCTTACTCCTACACCACAGAATACAATAATACAGACTGATATCTAATACTGTTATTTTTTTGTTTTTATGAAAACGTGCCTTTGTTTATCTTTGGAACCTGTTGTGACAGTCACTCTAAATATAAGATAGTCCAAGAAATCATAGAGATCCATCTTCTTCCTTCCAATTTCTGGAGTTAAAGGTGTTTGTTACCCCCACCCATCCCAATCCCTGGATTTTAAAGTTTTGATGTTTTGAAACGCAAATCCTAAGATATGCTTTATGTTTTATTCAAAACAATTTTATTTAATGAGTATAACTACTTATTAGAAGTTAGTCCTGAAAACTTCACTTTAACACAGGCCTTTAACACACACCTGCACTCTCAGCACTCAGGAAGCAGGATACATACTGCCATCACCTGGGCTACCACCTGGGCTACATGAGAAAACACTTTATAGTTACTTCATTTACCTCAAATATTCACCCAATTTAGTTGGAAACTAAAACCTTGAGCGAGTCAGCAATCACACACAACTTCAATCAAATCACTCTAGAGGCAGAGGCAGGGAGATCTCTTTCAGTTCAAGGCCAACCTGCTCTACATGGTATCTTCATCAACAGAGAAACCCTGTCTCAGAAAACAAAAAAGCCAATAAAAAATCAAAGGAAGAAAATGACTGCAAAGAGAAAAGAAAATTCTACGTTGAACTTTTTCATTTTTTCTTCTGCCCTCATATGCATCCTCACTGCAGTTTCATCTCCATCATCTCCTCTTTGTCCCTTCTCCCCACCTCACCTCTATTTCTGATCCTCTCCTCCTCTATTTACCTGCAGAAAACAGCTGGCCTCCCAGTGACAACAACCAAATTTGGCATTACAAAATTCATTGAGACTGGCCACAAGCACTCATTTTTTTCTTTTTGGTTTTTCCAGACAGGTTTTCTTCGTGTAGCTTTGGAGCTTACCAGGCACTTGCTCTGGAGATCAGGCTTGCCTGGAATTCATAGAGATCTGCCTGCCTCTGCCTCGGCAGTGCTGGAATTAAAGGTAATTGATTGTCAGATCAGTCTCTGTGGTCCCCTATGAGCTGTGGCTATTTCATTCTGGGGCCTTGACCTCCTGGTGTCTTAGAAACCACTGGCTGCTACAATTATCTCTGCCAATTCTCCAAGATTTCTATGTGGAATTTCTTTCTCATTGTTGTCCAAACTCTTTTACCAGTTAAACTCCCACCATCCAGGTCACAAAATCAAGCAGTTCACAGAAAATTCCTCGGGAGCCTGGGCAATATTAATTTAGCCCCAGTGTCTAAATAAAGGAAATGATCTAAGTGCATAGGTGGCATGTGCTTACTACCTCTCCATTCTGAGAGGAGGAGGGAGGAGTGCTAGGAGCTTCAGCACATCCCATCTGTCTAAAGAGAAAACAAAACTTCATGCATCACACTTCAGTTGGCAGGTGCACAAACTCTGAAACTTGACTGAATGCTTAAATCAATGCACCAACACCATGATTTGACCTGAGATCCTTCAGAAGCAGGAGGACCAATTTCGCCAATACCTCAGATTCTGCAATATCCTGGCCCTTGTCTGCAAGGCCACCTCTTCCATGATATATCAATTTTAGATCTGAACCAAAGGTTCACATTACAGTGATAAGTGGAGCTTGGTATGGTAACCGTGTATCATTAGGGCTATGAGTGACAGATCTTGAAGGAGTTTTAGGCAGAGCTCCTCAGGAGATGGACCTGACCTTTGTGAATCCTTTGTGCCTCAGGCTGCAACTGAGGTGGAAACTTGAACCTGGGTTGAGATTCTATATTCATCTTGTATTTCCTCAGTTGTGGCTTCAACAGCATAGTGTTGGCAGCTGCTGCTGCTGTGGGCCTTGGCCACATACAATCTCTTCTTGTGGACTGATAGATCAGTTTGGGCTGCATCTCATGGTAATCATATATCTGCACCTCCTAAGTGCTCCTCCCTCACATCCAGGATCTTCACAAAAGAAAAAAATCCCCCACTTCTAGCAGCCTTGGCAAGGATGTCTACAGTATCAAATGCCCTGAGACCACCGAGAGAAGAATACAGAAGACTGTGCAGTGTAGCCGGCTGTGAGTCATCTTCAGGCAAATGTCACATTTCCTATCTGGTTCTATTTCATTCACCCTTTTATGAGACCACCCCCTTTCTCTTTTCAGTGGAACTGAGCCACTATTCCCCTTGTGAAAATGACACCACATAAAATTCCAACAAAAAGATAACTCTGTACACAAAAATACCTTTTCCAAGATCATCATATTAATTAACTTCCATTGCCTTCTTCCTCATAATATCTGGTGTTCACTCACAGAAACCATTTTCCAGTTTTGGATCTATTTATGTAAAGTAGTATTCTACAGTTTTCAGATGTCAGTTAAAGTGTTCTGTAGTTTTCCTGCTACAAATCCCATAAAATTTTAAACGTCATATTTTTATTGAAAATGAAGTCTCCCCAAGATTGTAATCCCAGTGTCCATGGTATTAAACAGAGACCAGAAAATTTTCAGAAGCTAGTCAGGCAGCAATGCTAGTAAAAGACAAATATGGACACTCAAGGTTTTCCCTTGAACACCAAAGACACACTGTAGCACACATGCTCTCTCAACACATTTTATACATACACACTCACATTGGAAATAGAAAGTTTTTCAACTATGTTTATTGCCACCCTATTCACAATAACAAGAAAACAAATGATCCTTGATGTCCTGGGGACATGCAACACATGTCAGCTCACCCTAGATATGGAACCCATAACAGACTGAAACTCAGATGACACTAAAGTCCAATTTGGTGAAATGATGAGTTTCACTGGAGCTACATACAGGGATATGAATGAGGGGTTACTTAAAGGAGTCAAAATTAATCAAAGACAGCTGCATCACCAAAGTCGACCCAAACACAGGTGATAGCTCACAAAACAGGGAAATCTTGAGCACACTGCACAGCCTGCCAGGCACCTCAACAGGATGAGAGTGTTCCTTCCAAGAGCCTCAGTTGGTCTAAACTTTTTCCAAGAATCATCGCTGCTTTCTTCTTTTCCCAGGTAGCTGGCCTCATTTCAGAGTCATCCATTTATTCATTCCTAAATCTTTTGCCTCTGGAGGGAGCAGCTCCACCTAGCTAGAGTTCCCGGATGGCCATGTCCGACTTTAGATGGGGCTTCATGCAGTTTTGCCAGGTGGTCAGGAGACCAAATACACTCTGATTGATGAGCAAGACATCCCAGTGTTGGAGAGCTACTCCTTTGAAGGTGGAATGGAAGTAGAAGCTGATGGAAATGATGCTAAAATAGTAGCATATGCCTTCATTAAAAAACCTGGGAAGGGCTCTGCCAGGCTTCTCAATAAGCTGCTGTGGGAACCACACGGAGGGGGGGCTGTTCCCTGATTTCATGTGGTACATCTCATTGCAGTGACTCTGGACAGTAGTAGCCTGACAACCTGCAATTGGTAGTATAGGGCTGATGACCCAACACTAAAGAGACATCCAGCAAACAAACAGAGCATAATTTTTACTGACTTTCTAGCTATCCAGCTTCTTCCACCAAGTCTTATAAAGAACAATTCCCTGTCCTGGATGTGACAGGGAACGGCAACAACAGAATTACAAAACAGACAGAAAACCTTAAAGGTTTCCAGACAGCTGTGGGAGCCAACACTGAGTAGTTTGAAATGATAGAATTGGAGTGCAAAATCATTGTCATCCAACTGATTAAATTGTGAACAGACTAGGCTACAAGATATATATTTGAAAAAAAAAGCTGTCCTTCTATGGCTTCATCAAGATTTACATAAAGATGCAGAGCTGGGGCTGGGGTAGGATTCCATCTGCAATTCAAGCAGACAGGAAAGGGGCTTTTCCATCCCTAGTTAGCATGTTAGTTTATTGTTTCCCCTGTAGATTGTCTCAATCTATTAACATACACCAGGCCAACCTATTCCTAGGCAATTAGGTTGTCTTGGCCCTGGAGACCCTCCTGCTCCACATAGTGATTAATAGGAAGAAAGTCCTGACTGCCACTCTCAGGTACAGGAGGTGTGGTCTAATCTCATTCTCAAATCATTAGCATCATTGATTGACTCTGAAGCCAGGCAGTATAAAAGGAAGTGAACTTGTAGAAAACCTCAATTGGAGCAGAACAGATGCTTGGAGACATATCCGTTCCTATTGCTCCCTGGACTTACCTTGAAATTCATCCCAGAAAGAGGTAAGTTTGGAGAATAGTAACATTCCCATTCTTGGTGGCTTCATAAGTGTGTTTTTTTGTCATTGTTTGTGAGTTGTGGGAAAAGCTGCCCAAAATTACTATGAGATCCCAAAGTTATACTGTGGTCATAGGGTAACCATTCTTTTTTGTTTTTTCTTTTGTTATTTTATTTTTCAATTGTTTGGTTTTGGATATTGGAAAGAGGGTTTTTCTGTGGAAAAGCTTTGGCTGTCCTGGAACTAGGTCTGTAGATGAGTAGACCAGTCTGTCTAGAGATAAACATACCTCTGCCTTCTGAGAGCTAGATGAAAGTCCTGACACACAGCTCCACATTCTGATAAAGGATATAACCTTTAAAAACCTGAATGATAGGAATGTGTTGTCTTCCTATATGAACATGTCTTTGCTATCCGAAGAATCTAAGCTTGGTGGTCATTCCATTTTACTTTTTTTTATTTTATATTTTGAGATCCAATTTCTATGTATTCATTTAGAGGTTATCCCGGAATTTGCTCTGTAGGTCAGTCTGGCTTGTATCTCACAGAGCTCATCCTGGCTCTGCCTCTGGAGTGCTGAGATTCACGATATGTGCCACCAATTCCTGGACATTGGACATTCACTTTTAATGATTTTCTTATGAAAGTGTTGCACTATGGCCCTTTGGAATGGGAGAAAAGGGGAAATCTTAAAATTTAAGGTGCAGGCCAGGCGTTGGTGGCTCATGCCTTTAATTCCAGCACTCGGGAGGCAGAATCAGGTGGATCTCTCTGAGTTTGAAGGCAGCCTGATCTTCAGAGCGAGTGCCACGATAGGCTCCAAAGCTAAACAGAAAAACCCTGTCTCGAAAAAACAAAATAAAATGAACTCCAGAAACAAAAATTTCACAATTTACAAGGGGTGTACAGATACCCTTGACATACTTCACACAAACATAATGGTGTTTCTTATTTCAGGCCTTCCATTCCTCAATCCTGGATTTTTATCCCTGATGAATCATGTATTGTTGCACTGACATTAGCATATTTCTGTGTCTAGAGTAAATTGTGTAGGACTATGATGAAATATTTTGTGTATGGAAATGACAGAACTCTGGTTGTTTGACTGTATTAGCTTTCCATAATATCATAAGGACAGCAAGCAGGAATTTGCAGTGCAGAGGAAAGGCAGGAAAGGGAGGGCTGAGGAGCAGGAGGATAGGCCCGGCCAGAAAAGCAACCAACAATGAGTGAGCTTTGCAGCATACTGTTTGTGTATCTAACCTAACTGCCCAGCTAGTTAGCGCCAGAAGCCCCTGTTAATTCAAGTTAGCAGCAGCAGTGGTGGCAGCACCGGGAGAAGGCCTGGCATCCGTCTTCTTCGATTCTCAGGATTTCAAGATGGCTACACAGTCAGCGCCGAAAGTTGTGCTAAAAGGCACCACCAAGATGTCTCTAAATGATCGCTTTACTAATATGCTGAATAACAAACAGCCAATGCCAGTGAACATTCGGGCTTCGATGCAGCAGCAGCAGCAGCAGCTAGCCAGTGCTAGAAACAGAAGACTGACCCTGCAGATGGAGAATAGGCCCTCTGTCCAGGCAGTATTAAAACTTAAGCAGACCCACCTGATGCCAATCTTCCCCTGTTGTTCTGCCCTGTTGCATCTGTTGCAGAAAAGAAGGAAAGAAGGGCAAACATTTTGAGTGAGTATATACTCTGTGTCCATACTTTGACACCCTCTCCTGTATTTTATTTTTCAAAAATAATTTTGGGAATCTAGAATCATCTCAAATGTTTGATTGTAAAAACCAATTAAAGTGACTTGCCCAAAATCTCAGTAACTAAGAAAAGGAAAACAATGAATTCATACCTGTTTGACTCCAAAACCTGAGATTTGAACTGTGCACCTTTGCTGCCTTTCCTGAGAGTCTAACTGCTTACCAATTCCTACCCTGATTATAACATTCTAAATTTCTGTTTGTCAACTTTCTCTGCTCCTCATTTCTTTTCTGGTTCTCTTTGAAACTGGATTTATCTTGTTCTTCTGGTAATGTTCTCTATTGTTCAGTATGTTACAGCACCGTGGTATCCCAATGCCAGATCTGTCTCTGAAATCCTGCTACCAGCACTGCAATAGTATAACAGGATGATCTTCACACTCATTTTTCTATTTATGCAATAGTCTGTAGGTGTGAATTAGCCACACAGTGGTTCAGCACTGTGTTGTGGAAGGGCCATGGGGAAGAGATTATACAACTGAAAAAAGAGAATTGACCTGCCTAGAAGACTGAAATGAAAAATATGAGAAATTAAAATAATAACTAGGAAGGCTTGTAATCAATCATTATTAAGGAGAATAATCTTCCAGAAAAGTTGAAATAAAGTGTTTTATGTAGCTGCATGTATAGAACACTGGTATTTCACAATATAGTTGAAAGAAAAATGATGTTGAACTCTTTGTACCACTCGAATAACTAATATTGACAAATATGTTAATGGATTATGCACATTATATTGCTATAACATTAAAATATAATAATATAATATCAATTTCATAATTTTTGCAAGATGAAAAGTTGTAGAACCAAATGCTAGATGGTCTAGAATAAGAGACAGATTCAGGGGGAAAATATATTAAAGAAAACAATATACCCCTATCACTCTTACTATGGAATAGATTATTACACCTATATCCTGGACACAAATTATAAAAATATTATATCTCATGGTGTATTTCCTTGTCAGGTACAATCAGTCTCCTAAAGTTAGTGTGCTTATTGCTTCTTGAATTATTTTCATCTTATACAGCTGTCTGTCAATTAGTATTAAAAAATTAGTCATGAATGCTGAATTCCATTATAAAATGGAGTAGTATTTGTATATAACCTGTTCACATTCTCTTTTATATTTTATAACATTTCCATGTTTCTTATTATACTTGCTATGATGTAAATAATATGTAAGTACTTGTTAGCTTGTATGGTTTAGAGAATAATGACAATAATTACAACCTGCATGTTTCAAGAAAGACAAAAAAAAAAAAAAAAAACTTAAGCAGAGCTCAAGGCAACTCCTGGGTAAGAGTAACATCCAGGCACGTTTAGGCTGACACATAGGTACCCTGGCCAAGGGAGCGATTGTAGGAAGAGGCCTACCAATAATCCAAAGAGGCTTGCCCCGAGGAGGACTACGTGGGGCACGTGCCACCAGGATCCCACTAAGGGGCAGGATGTCGCTCCAAGGTGAAAACATGCTCTGAGGTGGAAGAGCATTAGCTACGGGAATGGACTTAAGAAGAGTTGGTGTTTGAGGTCAGGGAGGTCCTGGGAGAGGGGGCCTAGGGCGTAGAGCTCTGGGTCGTGGCGGAATCGGTGGTAGAGTTCCGACTATGATATGTCCAGGAAGAAGGGGCTTTGGAGGCAGAGGCCAAGGTCGTGGCAGAAGGAGAGGTGCCCTCACTCGCCCTGTACTGACCAAGGAACAGCTGGAAAACCAATTGGATGCCTACATGCCGAAAACTAAAGAACACCTGGATGCTGAGTTGGATGCCTACATGGCCCAGACAGATCCTGAAACTAATGATTGAAGCCTGCCTGCGGACCTCTTAGACTCTTGTTAAAGTCACCACATCTATAAAAAGAAAATAATAATCCTGAGAAAACATGAGAAGAAACCTGATTGATGCTGGAATGACTTATCACAATAGGCTGTGGACTTACCTGCCACCAGTTGGCACATTTAATCTGTTCCCTTTACTTTTTGATACTGTGTTAAAAGAAACCCTATTTTCCTTTGATTTGGTTGAGTTTGTTTCGTTATTTATCCAGTCACCCAGACTTCTGTTTGAACTGGAATGCATTGGCCTTGTGAGTGAACATTTTTCTAGCCTCTGCCTCACCTGCCATATACTGTGACATATTAATATTTCCTTTGTTCATCTTTATGATCCCAAGAAAGATCCCCAGAAGGAGCCTGTGTTGTCAATAATATGTGGTAG
>NW_023277041.1:0-38350 GCF_003668045.3 Cricetulus griseus
AAGAAGAACTGGATAAAATGGTGTGGCACTTCCTAAAATGATTGTGTTTTCCAGGTTTAAGATGTATGTCCAGAAGACATCGTTTGGGTAGTACTTGGCATTCTTTAAAACAAATCCAAGTCTCTGGATCCCATGTACATAAAGACTGTTTCAACTTTCTGAGAGATAAAATGTATTACATGTAAATTATTCTCAGCATATCTTTTCTGCCTCCAAGCCGCTCCTGCATAGGCATTTTATTGTGTTCTAATACATGGCCTTTTTTCCTAATTCCCCCAAGCTGTCAACCTGACATAGCCTAGAGACATGCAAGGAAACATCAATTGAGGGTGTACCTAGATCAGAATATCTGACTGCTGTGTCTGAGAGAGGTTGTGTTGATTAAGATTGATGTCAGAAATCTCTTCCTTTGAGTTGGCCATATCTCTAAACAAGTAGGCCTGGGATGGATGAGAGGATAAGCTTAGCATTGGACAGTGAGAAAGCAAGAGGTATAGCTAGGAAGCAATGTATCCTCATGTTTTACCTGTATTAGCTTGAGTATCTAGCCTAAGTTCCCACAAGGATGGACAGTGATATAGGGATATCAACCAAGTAAACTTGTTCACTACCTGAATTGCTTTTGATAAAAGAATTTAATCAGATCAACAGAGAAGAAAGTAGAACAAAATATGGGACATCAAATGTGATTTTCTTGTTGTTGTTTTGCTATCTACACCAGGGATGCCACTGATTCATGGCAACATTCTTCTCAGCTTCTGAATGCTGGGGTTATGTTTCATGTAGTACTATCAACCATAAAAGAATGTTAGGCCAGAAGAGGTATGTTTATTGTTTCTAGTAGAATTAGAATTGAAAGTGATTTGGACAATGATTACTATATAAGAGAGTAAGTCTGCAGAGACTTAGGTCATTAGGACACATGTACTATGCCATTCACATAAGTGGGGGATAATTAGGGGTATTTAAAAAATTCCTAACAAGTGTGGAGTAATGGTAACTAAATTTAAGGCTTCTTAGGATTGCAAAAAGAGCTTACATACCTTAACAACATCTAGGCTACTGTGTATCATAGATGTTAAGAGATGTATCCATGAAAATGAATTTTTAAATAAAAATGGTTTAATGTTGGTAAGTTGTAGCTCTGGAGTTTCACAGAAGCAGGAATTCTCTACTGGCCTCATGAGGAGTCTTTCCACTAGAGGGATTATTTGATAATACATATACTCCATATTTTTTAAAGTTTAATGTTGTCCCAGTCACCTACCTACACTAATGGGTGGTATTATAAAGTGTATGCATCTTATGTTGCCAACTAGATGCTGGTTATGAAGGCAGGACATTGCCCACCACCCACAAATCCCCTTTCATCTTGGCCAAATATCACAGGCTCCACATACCACAACAATACTCCACACCCTACTCCTAGTTACATCACTGTTCTAAAACTTTGGAAGAATATGCACACTTTACCAGAGGCTATATTGGATCTACAGAGCCCACATAAGGCACTGCCCAAGAATATGCACACTTTACCAGAGGCTATATTGGATCTACAGAGCCCACATAAGGCACTGCCCACCACACAATAACACTCCTTAAATCCTGCCCAGCAACATCAGGTTGCACTCACTACACTGGACTCTATACTAGTTTTCCCACAGAGTAGCATCTGTAATGGAGGCCAAAGAAGTCCCCATGACACAATACTGACAATGCCCACCACCCAATAACACTGCTTTAATCCTGCCCAGCATCCACAGAATGAACTCACTACCGGGGACCATACACCAGTTCTCCCAGACTACAGAATCTGTATTGGAGGCCAGAGTGTTTTTCAGGACAAAAAGGCATACACTGCGCACCCCCCAGTAAACCCTTTTTATCCTGTACAACAACCTCAGACTGCACCCCTGTCATTGAGACTCATATCCCAGCCTCCTACTTGTAGAAATGTTTGGCTATTTCAGATACCAAGCAATTTCAAGGAACCACAGGTGATACAGCCTCTAAAGAACTCCCAGTAACACCAGGCAACACATCCTTCATTTGGCTACAAACTAGGTCACACAGCTCATTACAGTAGGTGAGGCTGCCCTAGGAAGCCCATGGAAGATACTGTTCCCCAGTCACAAAACAAATTTAAATCTCCCAAAAATATCCCAGACCTGCCCACAGTGCCCCACCCTCAAACCCTGGCTCTATTTCATGGTCTACACATTTTGAAGGATTCCGATGTTCCAGTAGCCAGTCTAGATACAGGAATCCAGCGGTTAAATCTACAAAATTCAGCCTTACTGGAACACATGCCTGATCAAGGGACCCTAGCAATGGCAGCTGTACTGGAGGCTGTACTGTTACTGGAGAACCAAGAGGCCAGACCTCAGTGTGCACCCTCTCCTCTGTGCTCTATATCCTTGTCTACAAATTTTGAAGAGGTCTTCAGCATTAGCAAAGGACTGACCAATTTTAAGGATCCCTATTTCCAATAAACCCAGATGGGACACTTTGATGAACCAGAAGGCCAATAATAAACCCTGGGCATTTATTTCAGAAGAAAGGAGAGGAAAAAGAAACCCAATAAAAATCGTCCATCTCATAAAGACAAATTTATGAATGAACACCTAAAACTATTATCACCCTAAATCCAGTTGGCAAATTGACAGGCTATGAACACCATTAATAATAGAAAATGAAATAAGGTGGTATCTCTATAGCTTAACTATTCTACAACAGCAAGACCTGAACAATACAACACAACTGAACCACTAGAAAATTACCTTAAGAATTACTTTATTAAGATATACCATAAAAAATTCAGGAAAAGTGAAAAAATATTGGAATAAATAAATTCCTATAATAAATCTAAGTCAAAGCAAATGAACATTTTAAGACATTAAATGAAAACAAAACCAATAAAGAAAACACAGATGGAGTTAATCCTGGAAATTGAAAATCTTGGTAAGTGAACAGGAACTGAAGACTCAAGCAAGACTAACAGAGTACAAGAGATGGAAGGGAGAATCTCAGGCAATGAAGGTACAATAGAGAAAATTGATTCAGTCAAAATGTGTTAAGTCTGAAAAATTCCTACCACAAAGAATCCAGGAAACATGCAGCTATCAAATATAACAACAATAGAAATAGAAAATGGGAATAGGCAGGCCGTGTTGGTGGATGCCTTTAATTCCAGGACTAAGGAAGCAGAGGAATGTGCCGCTCTGTGTGTTCAAGGGCAACCTTACCTACAGAGTGAGTTCCTGGATAGCCTCTAAAACTAAAGAGAAATACTGGCTTGAAAAACCAACCAACTAACAAACAAACAAGAAGAAAAATGGGAAGAAACTCAGCTCAAAAGGACATGGTGAATATAAGTAAAAAATAAAACATAGAAGAAAAATTTCCCAACCTAAATAAGGACATACATTTAAAGTACAAGACATTTAAAGAACACAAATTGGATTGGATTACAAAAGAAAAACCCCTCACCACATAATAATCAAACACTAAACATACAGTACAAAGCAAGGACATTAAGAGTGACAAGGGGAAAAGGCAAGCAAATTATAAAAGCAGACCTACTAAGATCACATCTGTCCTCTGAACAGAGACTCTAGAATACATGAGGGTTTGGATTGATGTCTTGCAGAATTTAAGAGACCAAGAATATCAGCCAAGACTACTTTACCCAGCAAAACTGTCACCCACCAAAGATGAAGAAAAGATATTTCATAACAGAGTCAAATGTAAAGAATATCTATCCACTAACCAAGCCCTAGAGAAGGTATTATAATAAAATCTCCAACTCCAGGAAGTTAGCTACACCCTAAAATACATAGGCAATGATGGGCGTTGGTTGTGCAGGCCTTTAATCCCAGCACTAGGGAGGCAGATTCAGGCATATCTCTTTGACTTTGAGGCCAGCCAGGTATCCAGAGCGAATGCCAGGATAGCCTCCAAAGCTACACAGAGAAACCCTGTCTTGAATATATATATATATATATATATATATATATATATATATATATATCTGCAATACATAGTCCCACACCAGCAAAACCCAAGCAATGGAAACACACAGAAACAGTACATCAGTACATCACAGTACATCAACCAACAAAATAACAAGAATTATCAATCACAGACTATTACTATTCCTCATTATTAATATACTACATTCACCAATTAGAAAAGAAACATGATCTAGTCATTCTACTGTGTACCAGAAAAAAATCTCATCATCAAAGATAGATATTACCTCAGAGTAAAGAGATAAAAATATTTTCCAAAGAAATGGTACCAAGAAGCAATCAGATATTGCTGTATTAATATTTAAAAAAAGAGACTCTCCTCCAAAATTAATCAAAAGAAATGAAGAAGTGCTTTTCATAGTCATCAAAGAAAAAATCCACCAAGATGATGTCTCAGTCCTGAACATCTATGCCCTAAATATAAGGACAGCAGCATTTGCAAAAGAAACAGTACTACACTTAAATATTTCCTTGAGTCCCACACAAAAATCATGAGAGACTTCAGAGCCCCACTAACACCAAAGGACAGTTCATCCAGCCACAAAATTAACAGACAAATAATTGAAGTAACAAATGTTAAGACTCAAATATTCCCAATATATATCTATAGAACATTTCACCAAAACACAGAGCAACTCTCTCCTGAGTTATACTGGGTCAAGTAAGAAATTAAAAGTTGAAGACTTCATAGAATTCAATGAAAATAATGCATGACATACCCAGAATTATGGGATACGAGAGCTGTGCTAAGAAGAAAGTTCACAGCACTATGGGCTTCAAAGAAAAGTTAATACTAATGAATTAACAGCACACTTGAAAGGCCTAGAACAAAAATAAAAAGACACACACATAAGACGCGTAATCAGCAGAAAGTAATAAAACTGAGGTCTGAAATCAATGATATAGAAACAAAGATATCACTACAAAGAGGCAATAAATCAAAATGTGGTTCTTTTAGAAACACAACAACATAAATAACCAGCAGGCAGAGAGATAATACCCAAACCAACAAAATCAGAAACAAATTTGGGCATAACAACAGCCTTGAAGGAAATACAGTGATAATAGCACATTTGCCTCTCATGTCTATAACAACTCTTGCTACAAAAAGCTTGGCATTTAGTCATTCTTCTCCACATAGCAACTAAATTAACCCAGGAAAACCCTTTGAAGGTGGTTATTTTCAATATCTTCTATGTTCTTTCTGTCATTCATTTTCTGTTCCTGCCTGTTGAGTAGAAGAGTTGGCAGGGGATCTGTCTTCTATCCAACAAATTAGAGGGCATTTATGATTAAAACCAGAAAAGCAGGTGGATGAAAGTAGTGTGTTGACATAGGCTAAGCTTTAATTATACGCTGTTTCATGATGAATACAACACTGACTGGGAGAGTCCTTTATAAGTGTATAATCCTTTAACCACTGTTATTGTCTTCATTCATGTAGTACTATGTCATCTTTGATGTCCCAAGTTTGTTCTCGACAAGGAAAAATTTAGGTTATTTTCATACATAGGTCAAAATGAATATAATTTCCATGAGCATGAGAATTCTGATACTTCTTAAGTATAATTGTACAGAAAATATACTGGGAAGATTTCTGGGATCCATTGAAATTCTGTCATTTTAGAATTCAGTATACTCTAGCAACCCATAAACAGTGAAGGAACTTCTGCAGCTCAGAAATTCCATTTGTCCACCAAAATATTATTTACATGGATTAAGACAATGTGGTTTGTAGGAGAGGAAAGTTGAAAGAATACTAATCACATATTTCTGAAGGATGACCCTCATTTCTATCAGATTCTAAACTATCTGTAAAGCTGATCACATATAAGTGAATGGGGAATGCAACTTGGAGAATTTCTACAAACCAGGCCTTCAGTTTTCTAATCTGTCTTCTTATTGCACAACAAAAGCAATGTCTGTGTGTTCACACAAGACAGTGATGTTTTAAATATGACATCTCCCATAGCCAGCCCTACAAAACCTCCCTAGCCCTAATGAATGCACACTCCAGAGAGGATTACAGGAGAAGGGTCAATGCCCACCTGAACATGGACCCACAGAATCAGGATGTCTCATGATCCATTCGAATCCCAGCAAACCTGACATTTCAGCTAACCTACACTGATCATGAAATGGCTTACTGTAACCCTCATGGATCATTGTAGATGCATTAGAGGAGAACACTACCCTACTAGATGAGCAGGGATCAGGTGACTAAGGCAACAAAGGTCATCACAGCTCTGTCCTTCCAACAAAGAAACTGACAGGACTCTACTCTGGGAAATTTGTATCGTAGTACATTCTCTTCCAGTCCTGGGTAGCAGGAAATGTATTCCTAATGACATGGAAGCAATGGGAAATAGAAACAAATGAGAGTTAAGAGCAGTTATGCATTTAATGAAAATCAAATTTTGAAAGTGAAGCAAATAATTGTTTTTAAAAAGATAAATATAATTAAAAAACCACAAGTCTACGCATATTCTTAAGAAGGAGAAAACAGGCGTTCCTGGTGCACAACTTTTATCCTAGTACTCAGGAGTGAGAGGCAGGTGTATCTCTCTGAGTTTGAAGCCAACCTGGCCCACAGCGTGAGTTCCAAGACAGCCTGCAAAGCTACAGAGACACCCAGTCTCAAATGCCCAGAAGACTAGAGAAAACAATTCCATGTTAGAGGAAATGGCATGAATAATACATTATTTTACCTTGCCACTATGTGCTAACTAGCAATGCTAACTGCTGAGATCTGTGACACATCACACACAGCTAAGGCTGATGTATACAACCATGAAAAGTAATATTGAATATATCTACATAAGAGAGCATCCTTGTTGGAAATTTAATTTTCACTGGATGAAGCTAACTTTCCAAAATTGTATCCCCAAATCTGGCCCACATTCACTCACATTATGTATATCAATACATGCTGGGAAACTAGAAAATCAGTTATTCTGTCACAATCAGTTTCTATTTCATAATGGTCACCCAAGCAGTTTTTTGTCTACCCTGTTTGCCACTACAACATATACAATGAACAATTCCTCCTATTCTGATCTGAAGCTGGTAGCCATGCTCCACACATGTGGGGGACCAATATATTTCCGCTATGGAATATTTTGAGATCCAGCCTTTGGTTTCACTAAACATGGAGCACCAGAAAGCTCCAGCCAACTATTGTATTGTTAATGCCAGTAGGGCTACTATTGTTTACCATGGCCTCAGGGTAATATGCCTCCTAATTTGCATCTCTATGTGCCTAAGCATCTTAATAGCCATTGACCTGGGCAGGAAGAGAATAGGTGCGTGAGTAACTTGTAAGGACAGAAGATTAGGAGTTAGGTGCAAGCAATCAGAGCAGAGAGGGAACATAGAGAGAAATTGTTCCCTCGTGGTCATGGAAGAATGGTGAAGAAACAGCAGAAAAGATGGCTAATAAAGAAATTACTCTAGTTCTACAGCATGGAACTGAGAGCTCTCTAAAGATGACAAGATGCCTGTGTTTGGTCTTTATCACCACTGGGTTGCTAGGAGCTTCCATGTCCACATACGCCCACTCAGGCCTAATCTCATGGGTTAAGGCTGAGACACGGTGGGTTATGACACACACACAAATCATTTTTCTGTTATTGAAATGGACAGTTGAGTACATGACTCAAATTTGTGATTTGAAAACTCACTGGTGGTTGAATTTTTAATGAAAGATGTTTTTTGGCTTAATAATAATGACAAGGCAATTGTCCTGGGAGGGGGCAATGAAGTGGGATGAAGGCTACCTGATCTAACATAAGAAAGTTTGTCTTAGAAATATTTTCTTTTTTTTGTTTTTTTGACACAGGGTTTCTGTGTGTAGCTTTGGAGCCTATCCTGGAACTCTCTCTCTGGAAACCAGGCTGGCTTCGAACTCACAGAAAGATCCGCCTGTTTCTGCCTCCTAAGTGCTGGGATTAAAGGCACATGCCACCAATGCCCAGCCTTAGAAACATTTTCTACAAGGCTGCAGGCACTACTCTTCTATAATTAATATGGCTTTTCATGGATCAATCATTCTATACCATTAAATGTTAATAAAAACAAATATTTTCATCAACAGCATGTATCCATTGGTGTTTAATGTTAAAAGAGGAGCCAGCCTGGCAAAGATTTTGCATTCCACATAAGCTGTTGTAATTTAAGAAAAGACATGGTCAAAAGAAAGATGCAATGTGACAGGGTTCAAACAGAGGGTTTTTTTATTTGGGAAAAGGATCATAAAATAGGAAAGGGAGAGACCAGCCTTCAGGGACAGGAGCAGTAGGAGAGATGAAAGAGGGGCAGAGACAGAGAAAGAGAGAGAGAGAGAGAGAGAGAGAGAGAGAGAGAGAGAGAGAGAGAGGAGCAAACACAGGGAGGGAGATTAACAGAGAGTAGGATGAGATTTGGGCAAGGTAATTTTAAAAGGCAACAAGTGAAAATACACAGGTGGCCCTATTAGTGGCTCCAGCTGTACCTGTCAGAACCCCAAGGATGGGCCAGTACAGACAGCTGAATACTAACATCTGTCATCCTTAAGTCTCTTTTACCTTTGGCCTGAGGTTATGCTTTGAAAAATTTAAAAAGGGATAGAATATTGCAAGTATAACCAGTTAGGCTGATGGAGATTTACAAAGCAAAACTGTTTTTTTTTAGATTATGCCTTATGATCTAAATAACAATATATCATAAATTATAATGTATTATAATAGACTATGCTATGTGCTGTAAAAGATATATTTAAAAGATATATCAGTGCCATGATTCTCACACATGAAACCACATAGAACTCAAATTTTAAAAAAAATGAGAAACACTTATGCACACCGTGTATGATATTCTTAAATGAATAGCTATTCTGAGCTACTATTCCCTCAGAATAAGCATGTCTGCTCAGAGGAAGGCAATGTACATGTGTTTACTGATTTTTTGATGTATGCAGTA
Organism: Cricetulus griseus; assembly: GCF_003668045.3. Taxonomy (NCBI): domain Eukaryota; kingdom Metazoa; phylum Chordata; class Mammalia; order Rodentia; family Cricetidae; genus Cricetulus; species Cricetulus griseus. The sequence goes on from NW_023277041.1 coordinate 8,988, forward strand.
CATGAAGAGGCTAGAAGAAGGAATAAGTTCCTTTGGAACTGAAGTTACAGGAGATGGAGGAGAACCATGATTTCTAGTAATATAACCTCTTTCCAATGCAACAATACCAGTGTTCTTAATTGCTAACCTCACTCTCTAACCACATGCATATTTAACATTTATTCTAATACATTTTATTTAAACTACATTGCATCACTTTCCTGCTTTTTTCCCCAGTTTTTCCATTCTTATTTCTGTTAAGTATGTGTGAATGAAGTATGCACAAAAATTTGAATATAAAGACCCCTGAGTCCATCTCTGTTGTTTGTGTGTTATGGATTCAGGATTGAATGTGAATCCAGTTTTGGATAGAAATATAGGGAGATGATTCCTGACTGATACTATTTGGAACAGTGATATATACATAAAGTAATTGATCCATCCTTGGTTCATAACAGGTTTGGATAGAAGGCAAGAGATCTGCACAACTAAGTAATATAGCTAAGCCATATATTAAGTTTTCCCATCTATAAAAGTCTCCCCAAATCCTCTGCTTCTGTCTCTCCAGCAAGATGGTTGGATAAGTCATTAATATTGCTTCAGTAGAGAGATTCTCATCTGCTGCAATCAGTCTTTTCCTACAATAAAATTCCCAGGGAATATAGAATTTCATGGTGTCTACTCTTTCACTTGATGTTAGTCAAACTGAGTGTTATAAATGTCACTTAGAATAACCTTATTCATGTGAATCAGGCAGCTACCAGGAATTGCTATGGTGGAGACTGAGGAGCATTACATTCCCAGTGGGGACTTCAGGGTGCTGCCACTGACAACAACATGAGTTGTCAAAAACTAAAGAGTAGAAGGAGTGAAGGGGGCTGGACCAACACAGCTGAGTGGAAACAGAGTACAGTTTATGCCAGATTTTCATCAGTTACAACTGGAGAACACTCTAGGGCATTTGATCCTTGTACTTTCACACCCCAAGCTCCGTCCGTAAAACTTCTTCCAATCTCCACATCTCTTTATAAATACCTTATGGTCTAAGCCTTAGACTTCAAGACTCAGGATCTCCTCAAATTCTCAATGTCATCTCTAATCACCACCATTTAGAGCTCTACACTGAATGTTTGCAGGTATCAGTGAAGCAGCATGTGAGTCCAGGCAGACAAGTCAGACATCATGCCTGCAAGTTTGTATTCTATCCTCACAGGAGGTATAAAATCAAGCAGAGGTACATCTCACATGTTAGTTTTTTGGTTCCCATCGATACCTATTCACCACATGTGAGACAAATTCACTCTTGTGGCTTTGGTTAGTCAACCATCTCTTAAAGACTTTTATTGTCAGTTTCTTTGCTGACCATTTATTTTGTACTTTTGCCTCATTTTGTGACAAGTGTGTCTGGAAAATTTCATAAACTCCAGGTCTCAGTTAGTTTATGTTGCAATCACTAACCGGGCATTAGTGGTGCACACCTTTAATCCCAGCACTCAGGAGGCAGAGGCAGAGGCAGGCAGATCTCTGTGAGTTTGAGGCCAGCCTGGTCACCAAGGGAGTGCCAGGATTGGCTCCAAAATACACAAACCAAAAAAAAGAAAGCTTAGCATATAGAACACTGGATGTTCATCCACAAGTACAGGTTTTGATTCCCAGAACTGATATCTCCACCAGATAAAAGAAAACACTCTTTTGAATACACACACGAGGAATTTAATGTTTCTTATATTATCTTCTATTAAACAGTTTAACAGTAACTTTGCTAAATTATGTTGAGAAAGCAGCACACATAGGGAATGTATCATCTACTCTTAGACTTGAACTCAGGAGGCAGACACATGATAATCATGAGTTCAAATGCATCCTTCATCATTTCTGGCACCTAAGCCAGGCTCAATAATATGCAAGAATATCTGAAGGGTATTTGTAAACATACGAAAAACATAACCAGTTACAACAAACCACGACTTACAGATAAATCCTTATTTGAAAAGTATCACACACTGCCTAAATTTAAAATAAAAATGAACTACTAAGATGATACAGTTAACAATCTATACATTGCAGCAGAAAATTACCTACCACTAAGTAAATACACAAAATGAACAAAAGATACAAAAGGAATATAAGGACAACAAAATCTTCGCTGAATGGATTGCTACATATACAGCACACTTTAGCATCTACCTCAAATATTTCAAAATAGAACCCAAAATGCAGTGATCACCAAAATCAATTCCTACTCTCTGCTTCATGCCAAAGATTAAGAATGCAAATTCGTAGACCGCTGCTTTAGCTGACATGCAACTTTCGTGATGATCCTTCAGCCATCTGTAACCAAAGGACATATTAAATGTTGTATAAGGTAGTAAATATATTGTAACACAACAGGAGAGAAAATAATATAAATGCTTAAGTTTTAGACTTAAATTATTTATTCCATGCACTTGAAGAAAATCATGAATCTAAAAGTGATACACTATCATTTAAAATCTTTGTTCAAGTGTCATGGGGGTGGGCTTAGACCCTATCCCAAAGGATTCGATGGACTCTGATGACACCTTATGGAAGGCCTCACCATTCAGGAGGAGCAGAAGGGATATGTGATAGGTAGGGTTTTAGTTGTGGGGGTTGTAGAGGAGGACAGGAGGAAGAGGGAAATGGGATTGTTGTGTAAAATAAACTTGTTTCTAATTCAGATTTAAAAATCGGCAAAAAAATAAAATAACATCTTTTTGCAAGGGTTACAGGTATGGAAGGAAAGGTTTCCCAATTGTCATAAGTCAGTCTATACCTATGTCTATGATGGAAAGATGTCCAGGATACCTGCAGCTCTGGAGAGAAAGGTATCCTGACTGTTGGGAAGTCATGCTATTCCTGAAACTTTGCAGGAAACATTTCCTGGATAACAAGGGGTCTGAAAAATGTAACCTAATTGTCCATTGTCAGGGGACATTTGCGTCTGTGAAGTCAAGGTATCCTGGAATCACACAAATGTGAGAAAAAAAGGTATCCTGACTGTAAGGAAGTCAGGTTACTCATGAAGTAATTTGTGTTACAGTGGGGAGTGATCTCCATGCAGGATGCAGCACTCCTGCTTCTCTCAGAGGGAGAGAATTGTTAAAACAGATTTCCTCCACTCTGCTAAGAGAGTTTACCATCAGATGTGTCCATTGCCTCTCTCCCTCTCTCCACTAGGGCGTTTCCAAGCAATGATACCCATTTCTTCTAAGCTGTTGCCCAAATTGTCACTTTTCTGCTTCATGCAACTATGAGGGAAACAACTCCAGAAATGTATTAGTCTGATACATCACATGTGAAAGCATTTTTCTTCTGCTTCTCTGCTCCACTTCACTTTGAAGTTTTATATCCACTTTGGCAAAAGAAGTTCTTCAGTGAATATCATTGAAGAGAATTATTTGGGAGTGAGGAATCCAGGAAAATGGCAGCCTCTAAGAATGCGGAAAATGCCAGCTGCCAACTGAACAATCATAGGGTTTGTATATGTCTTCTTAGGGTCATAGGTTTTCGAGGGAGAATTTTTCAACATGTTAATTCTTAAAATTTGAATCATCGAGATTGAAAATTCTTTGAGATTCACTGGATTCCTGCTTGGGGATTGGTTGGTTTTGAGTTCGGGTATTGGTTTGATTTTTTCCCCAGGTGGTCAGGGATAGAGTTTGTTTCTTTGCCTTTGGTTTCAGGGCCCAAGTGTGTTTCTTTCACTGGCTCTTTTTTAGCCATTTTGCTCTTATTGAAGAGTGTGTTTCTTAGGCTAATGTTTCAGGGACAAATTCTGTTTCTTTCATTGGATATGGTTTCTGGGTCAGGGTGTGTTTCCTTGCTGGCCCGTTTACACTACACATAAGAAGACATGAGTTTATAAATACATTTTTCCATGAGTGTTCTGGACCAACAATATAAAAATGGACATCATAATGCTCACACAGATTGTTGACACTGTCAATTTTCTTCTACAAAATAATTATATTGTATAACTGATTGGAAGTGTGATGGCTAAAGATGGCACCAAATATTTGATAAGAAAACTTCATTATTAGGTTTTGAAAAATGATTGTTACTTTAAAGGCTTTAACAGCTTGATTGTCCACAAAGTTTTACTCTTGTATAAGTTGTCAAATGAAAGCAAACTGACTGCATTTATAGTTTCACTGCTGAATGATTTTTGTAATGATTTCCAAGACTCGTGATACACCCAAAAGCTTTACCATACTGATTACATTAAAATGTTTTGTCTCCAGTATGTGTTCTTTTAAGTTTTTGAAGAATACTTTGATTTGTAAACGACTTTCCACACTGAGTACATTCATAGGGTTTCTCTCCAGTATGTGTTATTTATAGAGTTTCTCTCCAGTGTGTGTTCTTTTATGCATTTGAAGATTACTGTGCTGAGAAAAGGCTTTACCACACTGACTACATTCATACGGTTTCTCTCCAGTATGTGTTCTTTTATGCATTTGAAGATTACTGTGCTGAGAAAAGGCTTTACCACACTGATTACATTCATAGGGTTTCTCTCCAGTGTGTGTTCTTTTATGCATTTGAAGATGACTGTGCCGTGCAAAAGCTTTGCCACACTGATTACATTCATAGGGTTTCTCTCCAGTATGTGTTGTTTTGTGACTTTGAAGATGAGCGTGACATGTGAAGGCTTTACCACACTCATTACATTCATAGGGTTTCTCTCCAGTATGTGTTCTTTTATGCACAGTAAGTACACTGGTATAAGCAAAGGCTTTACCACACTGAGTACATTCATAGGGTTTCTCTCCTGTATGTGTTCTTTTATGCACACACAAGGAACTGGAATCAGAAAAGACTTTACCACACTGAGTACATTCATAGGGTTTCTCTCCAGTATGCGTTCTTTTATGCACACGAAGTGCATTGGAAGAAGCAAAGACTTTACCACACTGATTACACTCATAGGGTTTCTCTCCAGTATGTGTTCTTTTATGTCTTTGAAGATGAGTGTGCTGAGCAAAGGCTTTACAACACTGATTACATTCATAGGGTTTCTCTCCAGTATGTGTTCTTTTATGCACACTAAGTACACTGGTATAAGCAAAGGATTTACCACACTGAGTACATTCATAGGGTTTCTCTCCTGTATGTGTTCTTTTATGCACACACAAGGAACTGGAATCACTCAAAGCCTTTACCACACTGAGTACATTCATAGGGTTTCTCTCCAGTATGCATTCTTTTATGCACACGAAGTGCATTGGAAGAAGCAAAGGCTTTACCACACTGATTACACTCATAGGGTTTCTCTCCAGTATGTGTTCTTTTATGTCTTTGAAGATGAGTGTGCTGAGCAAAGGCTTTACAACACTGATTACATTCATAGGGTTTCTCTCCAGTGTGTGCTCTTTTATGGCTTTTAAGATGACTGTGCAGTGCAAAAGCTTTGCCACACTGATTACATTCATAGGGTTTCTCTCCAGTATGTGTTATTTTATGTGTTTGAAGATGAGTGTGCTGAGCAAAGGCTTTACCACACTGATTACATTCATAGGGTTTCTCTCCAGTATGTGTTCTTTTATGGCTTTTAAGATGACTGTGCTGTGCAAAAGCTTTACCACACTGATTACATTCATAGGGTTTCTCTCCAGTATGTTTTCTTCCATGTTTTCGAAAATCACTGGGATTCGAAAAGAGTTTACAGCACTGACTGCATTTATATGGTTTCTGTCCAGTATGTTTTCTTATATGCCTTTGAAGATGACTGTTACATTGAAAGTCTTCAACACATTGTATATATATAGAAAGCTTCTCTCTAGTTTTGCTTCTCTCATGCCTGCAAGGAAAATGATCATATGTAAATGTTTTAACATATTCAATTCAACCTTGAATTTTGATATCTGTATAAATTAATATTACAGTTTTTTTCAATTGTAAAGAAGATTCAGATTTTACATTCAAATCTCTGTATTTCCAATCATGTTTTCCTGCCTTTAAGGGTGTTTGGCATCTTTGAAGGTACATGTAAAGGTATAATCTTTATATTAGGTTATCATTTACAGAACCTTTTCCTACAGTCTATTTTTCACATATTGAAGAGAACTGGAAAAATTCAGAACTTTATCACCCTTATTGTATTTTTAAATTTTCCTACACTCTGAGTCATGCAACATTTGATAATAAGCTAGAACACCCAGTAATATTTACACAGTCATAGAGTCATAGGGCCTTTCTGCAGAGTGAGCTTGTTGGTGTATTATCAATGAAGATGGAAAACAAATTAATTATAAACTTGAATCAAATTCACCATTATGCTCAAATGTGGACTCCTATATGGCTTTTAAATTATCTGCGAAAGAGGTGTCTCATTTTTATCCCTTTGCTCACATGGCTATTATCTTGACTAATACTTAATATACCTAGTAATGAAAAGTTTCCAAAGAAAAAGCATCCTCATTTTGTTCAGGTTCACTTGTTCCTTATAGACATGTGTTAGAGGGCTCAGATTTCCCTGCAATAACTGCCACTTGACTTGTGACAATAATTGCCCCATCACTAAACTTATAAAAGTAACACAAAGTACATGAGGAAAACTAACTTTTCTAGGGATTATTTGCTTAATGGAAGGTTTGGAGATATGCTCATCACGTCGACTGTGTGTATACCTTTAGTAATATACATAGCATGGAATAAATGGAAATATACTTCTATAGCATAACTCTCATGGTGCAATGATGCAATTGGTAATTTCTCTTAAGGCCCTCTTTCCTTGTCTTTTTTTCATAAAATAATGTCTTGAAATGCAGTTCACCTACCTGAAATTCAGTTATATGGCCTTGTGAGAATTTAATAATCATAAATAAGCTATGTTTATTAACACTGTTGGTTCTGTTTCAAACTTCAGGACACATTTCAATTTCTTCAGAGACACATTCCTATGAGCTTGTAAATGAAAATTACCTTTCATGATTTTTAGAACCTGCACAATGTTCTTCAATAGTATGGTCTTCCCAAATGTATCCTAAAATTATGCAAGAAAATGGATAGTATATTATTGAAAATGTGAAAAAATTATGTTACTGTCTTCAGTGAATTTTAGAACATTTATTTACCACATTCTTTTTCTTTCTCAATCAAATTAAAGAATATCACCAATAACCAAGGAACAGTTGTCCTATTATTTTAATATGTGAAGGAAAATACACTTTTACCTATATCACTGAGATTCTTGTAGGTCTCTAGCATCACGTCTTTGTAGAGATTCTTCTGAGAAGTATCCATCAAAGTCCACTCTTCCCAAGTGAAGTCAATATGCAGATCATCATACTTCATGGCATTCTAAAATATCACATATATATGTGCAACTGAAAGGATGTTTTTGACAATATTACAAAAGTATATTTATGTAGAACATTATTTTGAGATGTGTTTCTTAAATGCTATAGATCATTTGTTTAATGCAGTAAATATGAGTTACTTTTTTATGCTGTATTAGTTTTACTCTGTAAAGCTGTCTATAACACCTGATGTTCTGATAAAGAGGTGATTATCCAACAGTGACCTATGAGAAAAGATAGGCTGTGGTATCAAGAACATAGTATACACAGAAGGATAAATCTGTAAGCAAGGAGGAAGGCTCAAAAAAAAAAGAAGAGATGGATGTTAAGGGTCAGCAATCCAGCCACTCAGCAAGACGTGGAGTAGGAAGGAAAGTAAGATACACATAAATGGAAAAAGGTAAAAATCCAGAGGAAAAAGGTAGACGGGAACATTTAAGTTAAGAAAAACTAGCTAGAAATAAGCCAAGTAAATCCCAGGCATTATAAGAAATATCATGCATTTGTGTATCAGTTTTGGATGTGGGAGTTGCCCTCCCCAGAAGCTAAAAAAGTTAAGTGCTAAAAGAGTACAAAATATGAGGCCATATTTCCATTTAAGGCCTGAGAAACATGAAAAATCATCTCCTTAATGAGTTTCTGCCTACTGGTCAGCCTTTGTACAGCCAGTATACTTAGAAGCAATGATAAGTTCAGTTGCAATGATTGCCACAGCACAATCATGGGAATACTAGAGCTCTGGGAAGGCTGTATGTATGTAGTTCTTGGTGATCTAACTCTGACTGGGATGTGAGTTTTAAACTTTGCTCTCAAAACTCAGAAGCCAGCATAGACAGCTGGGAGAGCATACAGAAGATCTATGTGTAGCTTTGCAATCTGCTGTTTGCTTTGGCAGGAAAATTGCTAAAAGGCATACAGTAAAATAGTTCCAGATGTAAATGGATTTGTAACAGGAAATGTTGAAGTAAAAGGAGTCTATATACTTTAAGAATTTCTTAACTTTAAAAAAGCCTAAAATATTTCTCTAGTGAAAATCAAAAATGCTGTGGAGGAGAACTCTTGCTTTTGTTTCCATAGGAAACAAGTGCACATGTATTTGTTTCAAGTTGATACAGATATTGTTTGAGATTGACAGGCCATATATATGAACTAAAGTTGATGATGATTTTTCACAGGATTTGAACTTAATCTCAAATTTTCTCAGTGACCCTTTAATGATGCCTTCATCCACAGACAGCAGGGAGTGTCTAGAGAACATGACTTCCATATTCCCAAATGTTGGTGATAGGAGGCTTTTGACTGTTTGGTAGGTCATGGATGATTGTTATATTTAGGGAAATATAGGAATTATGAGATAATAGAGTAGATTATTGAATCTACTATAACTTAAAAATAATTATTTATCTTAAATATTTTGTATATTAACAGGAATTTAATGTGTTTTATGTATTTGTAGTCTTGCTTAAATTTTTTTATATACGTACAAATTTAATCTTTTTGTTAAAACATAGAGTATTTATGTTTCCAGTCTTTTTGTGTGTGTTTCAAAATGAATTGCAAATTATGTCAAACATAAATTTAATTAAGCATATCTCTGAGGATAATTTCTATTCCAGTCTAAATTGCAAGAAAATAATAATTCCTAAGTTTTCTGTTTTTCAAGCAATAATGACCTTACCAATAATGGTTACATTATTATCTGTGACCCTGGACTGGTGAACATTGGAGTCACAGTGTTGTGCTGTTACTGCAGGAAAATACTAATGAGTTAACCCATCCTATGCTAGTCGTTTGATACTTTCATAGTTTTTCATAGAAAATACTTTGTGATATGTGTATCTCCATGACTCACTGAAAAATATCATCGTCACAGTCTCTCTCAGATTTCTTATATATGAACTGAAATCATTCAATGAAGTTGTCTTGAAGATTTGACCTGACTGGTATGTTACCATATTTGCATGTTAACTATAGTTCAACTAACCTTGTCAAAGGCAGCAGAATTTGCAGCAAAAACCTAAATTTTTAAGAGTATGTGTCTGCTCATTTTACTATTATTGATAACATTGTTTATAGAGGTTTTATAAATGTTCAAAAAGCTATAAGAAAGTTTAAAATAACATTACATATTTATGTACATTTCCTGAAGTTAGACACTGCATTAAAAATTATCCACTCATTTGCTATACATAGAATAGTTAAGTAACTCTTACCCCTTAATTTTAATTTTTTAAACATTTATATATTTACTTACTTGTGTGTGTGTGTGTGTGTGTGTGTGTGTGTGTAAAGATCAGATGACAACCCTCAGGAGTCAAATTGCTCTTCCCCCATCATAGGACCTACAGATTCAATTTAAGTTAGGAAGACATGGGAGCAACTTCCTTTATCCACTCAGGCATTTTACATACTTTTTAATATTAGCTGACAAAAAAGGTTAAATTGAACAGATTACAAGTAACAGATCACAGCAACGGTTTTCAACCCATGGGTTAAAACTCCTTTGTAAACCGCTATCTCCAAAAATAGTTTCATTGCAATTAATACCACTGCCAAAATTACATTTATTAAGTAGCAATAAGAATAAAACATGGTTAGGCTTCACCACAACATGAAGGTTTACAACCATTGCTCTAGGAAAATTGCCCATCAATTTATCCTTACTTTCTATTGTTAAATCAAAACCCTTTCAGTTTGATACCACTTTTAGTTAACTATATGATAAATTTCCTATTTATTCCACCTAGTTGTTTTGGTTTTATTGTTGTTGTGCCCTAAATACAAGTATCTAAGTCATAGACATTTGAGTTTGTGCCTTACCCCTATCAGTCCACATATTAAACATTCCTGAAGATAATCTCTAGTGCACAGGTCAAATTTAATTGCAATATAGTCTTCATAATTTAATATAATATTCATATCCACAATTTGAATAACTTACAAATGTAACTAATACACCCTTTATAACCAATTTACCTCACATTAATTTCACAGCTCTATTTTCCCTTTAAGAGTGAGGTCAGAGTCTCCTGTTTATGATCTTTATATGTGTTTTCAATTTCATGATATGATATTAGTCATTATCTTCATTGTTTTTTAACATTTAAGATCTAGATGTGAACACAGCAGATGTAGTGTGGAAAGTTTGGGATAGAACCTATAGTTAGATAGGTGATCATGAGAGGTGAGAAAGAAATGCTGAAGGTAAATTATTCCTTAAGACCTCTGGTCCTGGTGAATGTAAGGGTTCTACATTCTGATGAATATGATTTTTTATGTTTTCTAATTTTTTTAAATTTATATTAGAAACTTTCTTACTTGATATGAAAATCCCAGTTCCATGCCACCCATACCCAATATTGACCCCATCCCATCCCTCATTTGCTCAAAAGAAAAAGTGAGGCATTCCATGGGTGATCATCAAAGTCCATCACATCATTTGGGGGAGGGCCTAGGTCCTCCCCAGTGTGTCTAGGGTGAAAGAGCAACTGTCTATGAGTAATGGGCTCCCAAAGTTGTCAAATATAGATAAATACTCTTCCATGACTAGAGGTCCCATAGACTGCTGACCTCTCCTAACTGACTCCCATGTTCAGCGTGCTTAGTTCTGTCCTATGCTGGTTCTGAACTTTCAGTCTGAAATCATTGAGCTCTGCCTTCTCCAGTCACATCGGCTATTTCTGTGGGTTTCCTCAGCCTGGTCTTGAATGCATTCCAGGCATTTGGTTCAGTTCTTAGCTGTGGGAGTCTACTTATGCTTCCATCAACTACTGTATGAAGGCTCTAGGATGGCATATAAGGTAGTCATCAATCTCATTATATGGGAAGGACATTTAGGATAGCCTCTTCACTATTGCTTATAATCTTATTTGGTGTCATCCTTGTATATCTCTGGACATTTCCCTACTTCCAGAAAACAGGAGAACATGTCACAGAGAATGAACTTAACAAGGCTCATAGGGGATCAGAGAAAGTGAAGTGGCTATCATGAAGGCTGCACAGTTTCAGGAACGCTGCAAAAAGTGCTTTGGATGTTTAGCTTAGTTTTTGTGGGATTTCTACCAGTAGCTCTTGTCTCTACTTTTGGGACACTTTCTTCTACTGAGTTACCTTGGTCAGCCTTGTATGGGGGTTTGTGCCTAGTCTTATTGCACCTTGTCATGGTATGGTTGGTTGATATCCCTGGGAGGCCTTCTCTTTTCTGAAGGGAAACAGAGTAGCAGTGGATTTGTGCAAATGGATATTGCGGATTAGGCAAAAAGGAGTGGAGGTAGAGGAAGCCATGTATTTTCTCCTCATAACCTGTAACAGCCCAAAAAGCTCAAATTTCCAAATTCTCTTCTGATACTCAACACAATGCATGGACTGTCAAATTTTTATAATTAAGAAACTAATTAAGGATTTACAACATACACAGCCACAGGACATTTTGCCATTCAGATTAAGAGAAATATGGCCATATTGCAGTCCCCAACTCAGGAGGACATCCCTTTCTCATGCACATGTCACACCACCCCAGATAATAGGTTCTGTGGGATAGCAGTTCATGAAGATTCCACAGTACCTACATTCCCAGACAGAGTATACCAACACCTCATTAGCTGCCACCCCCATATCCATGTAGCCACCAAAAATTGGATTAATATCATCTGCTAATGCAGTTCACACAAGTGTAAGAACAGGTAGGCAAACTGAGGCAAAGACACCTTCTGGACCAGAGTTCATGCCAGCTGTAGAAAATACACATTGGATCCTCTGTATTGGATGTTCTCCATTCTTTCAAAAAACCCCAACACTACTTTTAATCTAATTACCTCCTCATCTCTATGTTGTAACCTCCAACTTTAGAGGAATCCCTGAGATCAAACATAGGATACAGCATCTGTCAGAATTCCATTTGGGCCACCTGACCACAGAACTCAACCACACTCTCCATGCCTTCTCCACACTATCACCAGGTTCTCTCCTCTCTTCCCTTGTAACACTTTCAAACTTTGGCAGATACTCCCTGCTGGAACAAAGTCCACAAATACAGCCGGATTTCTAACCCCCAAATTAGGGTTGGAAGCACTGCATAGGCCCTCTTATCAGCAGATTAGACAGCAAATAGAACCCAAGGAAAAATGTCCTTCCAACAAAAAAAAAACAGAGAAATCAGCACCAAGACACACAATCACCACAAAGCAAGATAACCAGACACCAACATAAAAACACAACCAACAGCCAACTCAGCAATATGTCACTACCAGGTTCTGCGATCCTACTATAGCAAGTCATGAATATTCAAACACAGTTGCAGCACAATAAAGACCAACTTTATAAAGATGATAGAAGGCCTTAAATTTGAAATGAATTAATCCCTTTAGAATTCGGAGAAAGGATAAATGTAATACCTTCATAGAGAATCTCTCCAGTGTGTGTCCTTTTATACCTTTGAAGATGACTGTGCCAAGAAAAGGCTTTTGTTTCTGATGTATTAGTTTAATTTTATAAAACTGTGCTTCTTTGCCTGAATACAGCACCTGATACTCTGATGAAGAGGTGTTTATCCAATAGTGATAAAGGAGAAAGAATAGGCTGTGTTATCAGGAACAAAGTATACACAGAAGGATAAATCTTGAAGCAAGGAAGAAGGCTCAAGAGAAAGAATAGGAGAGGGCCAGCTACCCAGCCACACAACAAATCCTGAAGTAGGAGGGAAAGTAAGAAATACATAAATGGAGAAAGGTAAAAGTCTTGAGGTAAAAGGTAGATTGGATCATTTAACTAGAGAAAAATTGGCTAGACATGAGCCAAGTAAAGCCCAGGCATTATATAACATGCATCTGTGTATCAATTTGGGACCTGGGAGGTGCCCTTCCCAAAAGGTAAAAAGCTAAAGAGCTAAAGGAGTAAAACATTAAGCCAATTTTCTGTACCTAACATGAGGCTATATTTTAATGTAAAGCCTGAGAACACTGAAAAAATTTCCTTAATGAATTTCTCCCTACTGTTTAGCCTTTGAACAGACAGTACACTAAGTAGCAAGGATAACCTCAGTCAAAATGATTGCCACAGCACAATCATGTGAATGTTAGAGCTCTAGGAAGGTTGTGTGTTGTCCTTGTCCATTCATATATGACTATACTCTGAGTTTTAGACTTTGCTCCCATGAAATCCTAAGAGGGCATTGACATGTGGGAGAGCATGATGAAGATCCATGTGTAGATTAGCAATCTAAAGTTTGCTTTGGCAGTAAAAAGGCTAAAAGAGAAACAGTTATATAGCTCCAGATACAAATGGAATTGAAAGAAGGATTTATTTCTGTTTGTGATACTGGGAATTGAACCCAAAGCTTCCCACAGCCCAGGCAAGTGGTCTACCACTGAGTATATCATACCATTATCCCCCTTTTTGTATGTGCATGGGGGTGGCAGTGGGTGGGTATGTTGTATGTGCATTATATGTATATTTGTATTGTTCCCCTATGTACAAGCAAAGGTACATAGGAAATAAAGGAGTCTATAAATATTATGAATGCCTTAACTTTAAAATAGTAAAATATACTTGTCAAATGAGAATCAAAACTGCTTTGGAGGAGCAGTTCTGCTTTTGTTTCCACAGAAAACAAGAGGCTATGGATTTGCTCCCGGCTAACATAGATATTCTTATAGCAAGTGAGACCACTTGAACCTGACAGGCCATATATATCAACTAAAGTTGCTGTTGCTCATCACAGGAATTAAACTTAATCTCAAATTTTCTCAGTGACCCCTTAAGGATGCCTTCAGCAGGAAACATCTGGAGAACATGACTCCCACATTCCCAAATTTTGGTGGGTGGGAGTCTTTTGATTATTTGATGGGTCATGGATAACTTATATTTAGGAAAATATAGGAATCATAAAACAAATGGGTAGATTATTGAATCTAATGTAACTTAAAAACAATTAGTAATCTCAAATATTTTGTATATTAATAGAAATTGAAGTTAATTTCTCTTACAACACATTGTAGTCATGTTTGTACTCTTGCTTAAAAAATCTGTGTGTAGTGATACAAATTTTTGTATATTGATACAAATTTATGTTTTGCTGTTAAAATGTATTATATTTATGTTTCCACTCATAGTTTTTGAGTGCAAAAATCAATGGCAAATTTTATTTTAGCTTTTCATACATAAAGATAATTGAGGTTATCTCTGAGGAAAATTTCTATTCCAATCTCAATTGCAACAAAGTAATGATTTCTAAGTTTCCTGTTTTTCAAACAATAATGACCATAATAATAATGGCTATAGTGTTACCTGTGACCCTAGATACATTAAATTTGGAGTCATGTTGTTGTGCTACTACTGCAGGAAAATATTAATGGAGAAGCAAATCCTATTGGATGCTTCTATAATTTTTCACGGGAAATATTTTGTGATATGTGTATTTCCAACACTCATTGAAAAAAATCTCAACTTCACAGGCTTTTATGGATTTCTTGTATATGATCTGAACTTGTTCAATGAACTGCTTGTTAACATATTTGTGTATGTTAATTACAGTTCCACTACCCTCTTCAAAGACAGCCTATTTCACAAGTCAATCCTGAATTTTGAAGAGTATGTGTGTCTGCTCATTTTTCTTATTATTTATAATATTAATTATAGAGGGTATATAAATAACATTCATAAAGCTATATGATAGTTTTAAATAATGTTGCATGTTTATATAATTTTCCTAAAGTTAGATACTGCATTAAAAATTACCCACTCAGTTGATGTACATAGAAGGGTTAAGTAACTCTTACCCCTTAATTTTATGTCTTAAACATTTATTTATTTATCTGTGTGTATGCATGTACATGCTTGCATGTGTGTGTGTGTGTGTGTGTGTGTGTGTGTGTGTGTGTGTGTGCAGATCAGATGACAACACTCAGAAGTCAATTTGCTTTCACCCCCCAACATAGGTCCTATAGATTCAAAGTAAGGTAGGAAGACATGGGAGCAAATACCTTGAACCATTCAACCATTTCACACACTTTTTAGTATCAGCTAGCTAAAAGTGTTAAATTTAACAGGATAGAAGTCAAAGATTACACCAGTGTGTCTCACACCATGGGTTGAAACTCTTTGCAAACATCTATCTCTAAAAATATTTTCATTACAATTCATAGCACTGCTTAAATTACAGTAATTTAGTAGCAATAGAAATAATTTTATGGTTAGGCATCATCACAACATGAAGGTTTACAACAATTGTTCTAGGAAAATCGCCCATCAATTTATCCTTACTTTCCGTTGTTAAACCAAAACCCCTTCAGTTTGATCCCTCTTTTAGTTATATATACTGATAAATTTTCCAATTTGTTCCACCTACTTGTTTGCAATTTATTGGTTGTTATGCCCTATTTAAAAGTATGTAAGTCATAGACACTTGAGTTTGAGCCTTAGCCCACTAAGTCCACACATTTAACATTTCTGATGATAATCTCCTGTGCACAGCTCATATTTAATTGCAATATACACTTCATAATTTAAAATAAAATGTATATCCAAGATTTGAATAACATATAAATGTAACTAAAACACCCTTTATAGCTCATTTATATCACATTAATTTCACAGTTCTATTTTCCCTTTAAGGATGAGGTCATAGTCTCCTTTTTATAATATTTATATGTATTTTTAATTTCAGTATATGATATTTAGTCATTATCTTCATTGTTTTTAACATTTAAGATCTAAATGTGAGCACAGCTGAGTTAGTGTGGAAGGGATGGGATAGAACCTATAGTTGGATGGGTGATCATGTGAGGTGAGAAAGAATTGCTGAAGGTAAATTACTCCTTCAGACATCTGGTCCTGGTAAATTTAAGAGATATATATTCTGATGAATATGATATTTTATGTTTTCTAATTTTTAAAATTTAAATTAGAAACATTCTTATTTTATATTCCATTCCCACTTCCGTGCCCCACCCATCTGTCCATACCCGACATTGAACCCCATCCTATCTCTCTTCTGCTCAATAGAAGAGGAGAAGGCTTCCATAGAGAATCAAAGTCCATCACATTATTTGTGGCAGGGCCTAGTCATTCCCCAGTGTCTAGGCTGAAAAAGTATCCCTCTATGGGGAATGTGCTCCCAATGTCCATTCGTACAATAGAAATAAATACTGTTCCTTGACTAGGGTCCCATAGAGTGCCCACCTCTCCTAACTGACTCTCACATTCAGAGGGCCTTGTTCTGTCCTGTGCTGTCTCAGAACTGTTAGTGTGAAGTCAATGAGCTCCACCTTTTTCAGGTCATCTATTTATATGGGTTTCCACAGCCTGGTCATGAATACATTGCTCATTACATCTTACTCTCTACAACAGGATTCCAGGCATTTGACTCAATGCTTAGCTGTGGGTGTCTACTTCTGCTTCCATCAGCTGCTGTATGAAGGCTCTAGGATGGCATATAAGATAGTCATCAATCTCCTTATTTGGCAAGGGCATTTAGGATAGCCTCTTCACTATTCCTTAGGATCTTATTTGGGGTCATCCTTGTATATCTATGGACATTTCCCTAATGCCAGAAAACAGGAGAACATGTCATACAACATGAACTTAACAAGGCTCATAAAGGCTCAGAGAAAGAGAAGCTGCAATCATGGAGCCGGCATGACACTGTGTCGGGAACTATGCAAAAATGCTTTAGTTGTTTAGGTTGGTTTGTTTGTGGGATTCCTACCAGTAGCTCCTGTGGTGTCTCTTGACTCTTTTGCCTGATCTTTGGATAGTTTTCCTTCTACTGAGTTACCTTGATCAGCCTTGTATGGGGGTTTGTGCCGAGTCTTATTGCACCTTGACATGGTGTGTTTTGTTGATATCTGTAAGAGGCCTTCTCTTTTCTGAAGGGAAACAGAGTATTAGTCGATTTGGGGGAATGGATATTGGGGAGAGGGCTGGAAGGAGTGGAGGAAGGGGAAGCTGTGTATTTGTTCTAGGTTCACTGATTCTCATAACATATAACAGAGCCAAAATCGCAAATTTCCAAATTCTCTTCTGATACTTAAGACAATGTCTTGTCTGTTACCTATTGTATAATTAAGGATTTCCAACATACACAGCCAAAGGGCATTTTGCCATTCAGAATAAGAGGAATTTTGCTATATTGTAGCTCCCAACTGAGGGAGACATCTCTTTCTCATGTGCCTATCACACCAGCCAGAATAACAGGCAAGGTGGAATAGCAGATTATGAAGCTTCCACAGTACCTACATTCCCAGACAGAGTGCTCCAACATCGCATTAGCTGCCTCCCACAAAGCCATGTCACCATCAACAAATTGGATTAATATCCTCTGCTCAAGTGTAGGTCACACAAGCCAGATATACACGTAGGCAAACTGAGGCAAAGACACCCTTCTGGATCAGAGTTCATGCGAGCTATCCAAAATACACATCGGTTCCTCTCCAGTGGATATTCTCCGTTCTTTCAAAAACCCCCAACACTATTTACAATCCAAATCCCTCTTCATCTCTGTGTTGTAGCCTCCAACTTTAGAGTAATCCCTGAGATCAAAAAAGTGAAACACAATCTGTCAGAAGTCCATAGGGGCCACCTGACCACAGAACTCTCTCAGTCTCTTCATGCCGTCTCAACACTATCACCAGGGTATCTCCTCTCTTCCCTTCTTAAAACTTCAAACTTTGGCAGATACTCCCTGCTGGAACAAAGACCACACCTGCAGCAGGATTTCCACCCTCAAATTGGGGTGAGAAACACTGTTAAACCATATGCCCTCAGATCAGAAGATCAGAGAGCAAAGAGAAGGCAAGGAAAAAAAAAACACACTTCCAACAAAGAAAAACTGAGAAATCAGCACTTAGACCCACAAACACCTCAAAGCAAGATAACTGGACAAGGGTATGAAAACACAAACAACCATCAGAGCAATAAATCACTACCAGGTTCCAGCGATCCTACTACAGTAAGTCATGAGTATTCCAACACAGTTGAAGCACAATTAAGACCAACTTTATTAAGATGATAGAAGTCCTTAAAGTTGAAGTGAATTAATAGCTGCAATATTTCTAGGAAAGGATGAATGAAATAGTGTTGCTGTGATTAAATTATCTAAGGAAACCTACTCTGGTAATGCACTGATTTTGTTGTAACCCTTATGCCACTGCCTATCTTTTTGGGATCTTAGGAGAGAAACTCAAGTTAGGCACTGAAGGAAAACATGTGGGGCAATTCCTTTTTGATTTTTCTCTTTTATGTTTCAGTCTCTTGTATTCAGCTAGTTCTCTTTAGCAGCACATGCCCATTTGCTAAGAGACATTTCTAACTCAGTGGAATTCTTCTTTCCACATCAATCATCAGTCAACAAAATGTTTTTCAGGCAGAAATCACACATTCTGATCTAAGTACACACTCAATTGATGTTTGCTCAGATGACCCTAGGATGGGACATGTTGATACCTGAGGCCAACTAAGAGACAGAGACAGTAATATATGAGAAGGTTATTAAAAATCCAAAGCCAATGTGTTAATCATGTAAATTCATTTAAACAACAATGACTCAAACATAAAGATAGGCAAAACTGGGAAAAACAGAAATGCCAGTATGACAGACAATAGGAAAGGCAATCATGTAAGATAAAGGCAAAAAAACTAAAACTGTCTCTATACAGCAACTTCTCCCAAAAACAAAAACTCCAAGAACTGATAACATAAGAACTTTTATGACGACAAACTGGGGAAGGTTCAATATTTTTAAGAAAATAAATATAACTAGGTTGCCGTTACAGATTACAGAAAATCAGCACACAGATTCACATAATAATGAGCTCTATACTTGTCCCAAAGATAGAAAAACCAAATGTATTTAAAATATTTTCCAAGAAAGATGGTGTAGAAGAGGAAAAAGCCAAGAAGTAAGGAAGGAAAAATATTGTCAACTTTTAATCAAAAGAGCAAAGGTAACATAGGAAAGTAAAAGGGTGATCTTGACCAATGTTACCCAGATCCCTATAATCCCATGGGCATGAAAGAATAAATAAGTGACCCTTGAACTCTTGTTTCTGACCCTTGAGCTACTGATATTCCTTCTAAAACAGAAACACCATGCTCCAGAGCTCTATCCAGAAGTGGAAGGGATCTCTTGCTATGGATCAGCATCTGCTTATAATTCCCTTTGTTTCAGGTAAATACAATCCCACTGATGCTCAAGCACAAAACAAATTGAAAAATAATCTAAAAGACAGGTACACCAATGGAATCAAATTGAAAACCTCATTATGGACCCACATTCATACAAACACCAGATGTTGGACAATGAAGCTAAAATTATACAAAGGATAAAAGAAAGCATCTTCAACTAATATTGCTGACATAACTAGATGCTGGCATGTAAAAGACTGCAGAGAGTTACTTATTTATCAACATGCACAAAACATAAGTCCCAATGAAGCAAAGAAACCGGGCATTGGTCGCGCCTCCCAGCACGGGGGAGGCATGGGCAGAAGGAACTCTGTGAGGTCAAAGTCAGCCTTGTCTACAGAGCTACTTCTAGGAGAGGCTCCAAAGCAATACAGAGAAACCCTGTCTTGAAAAACCAAAAGCAACAACAACAAAATATACCACCACCAATAACAAAAAACAAATGTGTCAAAGACCTCAACATAAAACCAGCCACACTGAACCACTTAGAAGAGAACATTGAAGTTACCCATATAGAAATCTGTACAGTAGAAGGCTTCCCGTACATAACAACAGTAGCACTAATACTGAGATCGAGAATTAATGAATGGGACCTCCTGAAACTGAGAAATTTCTGTAAGACAAAAGACATAGTCAACAAGACAGAAACACATGAGATGCCTCAGGACAACATGCACACAATTAAATATAGATGTGTATTACAAGTGAGTGTCAAATGCAAAGCATTGAATTTTAAGATGCTACTGGGAAAATAGTCCACACTTAGCAAACCTGCTTTCCATATATGCATCAAGAATGTTGAAGTTGTCTAGAAAGGTGCTCTTGCACACAGCTCACTGCTCCGAATTCCCTGATCAGATGAAGACCACAGAACAAAGTTTTTGAGAAACCTCCCTCTAAGTGGAATAATTTACAAAGACTCCATTGGACTTCACAATACAGGGAATTTGGCCACAGTTTCCCACCCAGATACAGGGAGAACCCACCACACTGTCTGCCACACCTCACTATCTGGTCCTCCCCATGTACAGACAATATCATCTAGGTCACAATCTTGTGGTTTCCCAGATCACTGAAACTCAGCTCAGCTCCTTGCAGAGGACAAGGACAAAACCCCAGGTTACCACATTAACCAAGAGAATCACAGTCTGTCTCATGATCTAAACAAATTACAGCAGCAATACCAGCTCAGCAGACCTTCTATGCACACGCTACACTCACCATGGTATAGATTGTGTTATTCCTGACTACTCCCTAGAGCAGAAGGAGAGAAGAATCCTGAAAAGTAACTGGAAGATCCCTGCCACCAGTACTCCTGACTGCTAAGCCTTACTAGAGTCCCTCATTGGCTAGGACGACCCAGATGGAGATAGAACATTAGCAGCCCCCTACGAGGTAATCAGAAATCAAATGAAGCAGACATCACATTCCTCTCTGCTCTGCCCTCCCTGCCCAGTGGAAAGGGTCCTAGTCAAGAAAAAAATGAAACAATGGCATTTTCAGCATGCACAAAATTGACTCCAAATATATCTTATACCTACATGTTAAATGTGAAATGCAGAAATTCTAGAAGACACTAGAACAACTAGGCCTCTCCAAGTTTGGCAGCATGCCTTCCAAAATCACTTAGTGCTGACTACACAGATGTTTCTACACAAATCTCCCCAATTAAAATGCTTTCCACAGATGCAGCCTAAAGAGTGAAGTAAGTAACAGCCATCACCATAATCTGAGGAGTTGCCAGGACCACATGGGACCTCACAGAACACTGAATTTGGCAGCAGGTTCCCACCCAGCATCCAGGAAAGTCTTCCACATGGCTTCCCATGCCTCCCCATTACATCCTCCCCATCTTGGGAAAGCATCCCTTTGCTCACTATGCTGTAGCATCTTTGGTCATTTCTATTCTCCTCACAATCCCCTACAGGAGCACTCACAGCACAGCAACCAATCCACTGGCACCTTATAACAGGAAATCTAATTCAAAAGCTTTATGCAAATTGGAAACACAGAGAATTCACAAAAGGATTAAGAAAATAGTATATATGTTGACACAATGAGACTTCTATACTTACATGAATCTACAGCAATCAACAAGGTGTACAATATTTGGGAATGAATAAAGGGGATCGAGATTAAAAACCCACAAAAAAGCAGGACAAATTAATCAATTTATAATCAAAATACCACAGAACACTCAGGCAGGTAAACTGTGATCTTGACCAATGTTACCCAGTTACCTATGTTTCTTTTTGTTTAGAGATTAAATATATAGACTTCACAACTCCCAAGAAATAAAATGGACCATTACACTGTGCTGCTTTTGAACCTCCAACTATCAATATTTCTTCCAAACAGAGACACTCCATGGTCTAGAGCTCTCTCCGCAAATGGGGGTAATCTCTTGCAATGTTTCTGTAAACTCTCATGTCCCCTTGTGGTTTGAGGCAAACCCAGCCCTTCTGATGCCCACACAGAAAATGATATAGAAGCATAATTGAACATCTGCTTCCTGCCATATATATGAAGACCCAAGATGTGGATTCTGCCCAATCCAACCATAAAACACCATGGACATCTGAGAAACTTCTGCAGATCAGAAATTCCTCTTTCCCCCGGAACTCAACTTTCCTGAATCACACCATTGTAGCTGGTGGTGTCAAAATTTAAAAGCACTCTGATCATGCATTAATGAAGGATTCTCCCCATCACTTCAGTAAGATCCTTAAGGCAACAACTTTGTGGAACCTTTAAATGGTTTCTCCAAGTGTGGTTGTATTATGTTTGTGCATTAACAAGTGAGTCTTGCCATGTGGTAGTGGCCCATGACTTTAATCCCAGCACTTGTGAGATAGAGGCAGGTGGATCTCTGTGACTTCAAACAAGTTCCAGATCAGGCTCCAAAGAAATAAAGAAAAACCCTGTCTACATAAAACAAAGAAAAAACAACAAAATAAAACAAAAATAAAAACCTTGACTGAAGACCAGAGTGTGCAGCCAGGCAGTAGTTAGCCATAGATGCCAGGTCATGGTGGAGCACACCTTTAAACCCAGCACTTGGAGAGGCATAGGAAAGTGGATCCCTGTGAATTCTAGTCAACCATTGGCTACACTAGATTGATCCAGTCTAAAAGAGGAGTAGGAACAGGTGGTGGTGGCTCAAACTATTATCCTAGTACTTGCTCCCTGCTGGAACAAATGCCACAACTACAACAAGATTTCTAGCCCCCAAACTGGGGGGAGAAGCCCCGTTCAACCATAAGCCCTTATATCAGAAAATCAGAGAGCAAATGGAAGCCAAGGGAAAAAAACACTCTTCCAACAAAGAAAGACTGAGAAAAAAGCACTGAGACCTGAAATCACTCAAAGCAAGCTAACTGAACACCAGCATAAAATCACTACCAACATCCACCAAAGTAATAAATCACTACCAGATTCTGGCTATTGTACTACAGTCATAAATATTCCATCACATTTCAAGCACAATTAAGTCCTTATTTAAAAAGATGATATAATTCTTGAAAGTTGAAATGACTTAATCCCTTAAAGTGTTCTGAGAAAAGTTGAATGAAAGTAAAAGCTACTCTAGTGATGTACTGAATTTGTTGTTTGTGTCTATCTTTTTGGGAGCTTAGGAGAGAAACTCAGGTTAGTCACTGAAGGAAAAAATCTGGAACCACTGTTTTTTATTTTCTTGTTTGCTTTGTCACTGTATTGCATTCAGCTAGGTTTCTTAACCAGCCCAGACCCACTTGCCAAGAGACACTGCCAGCTCAGTGGAAGTCTTCTTCACACATCAACCATCAAACAATCTTTTTCAGGCAGAAATCAGATATTCTGATGTAAGAACACAGTCAATTGATGTTTGTTCAGATGACCCTAAAATTTGTCATGTTGATACCTGAGGCTAATTAGGAGACAGAGACAGCAATATATGAGAAGGTTTTAAAATCCAAAGCCAATGTATTACTCATATAAATCACTTAAGTGTCAAAGACACAAACATAAAGATAGCAGGAAATGCTATAGCAACAAGCAAATATGCCAGTATGCCAGGAAATAGGAAGAGGAAAGCATTTAAGATAAATGTCTCTCCACAGCATGCAGAATTTATCTGAAATGATAAATTTGAATAAAACTGTCTCTCCACAGAAACTTCCCCAAAAAACAAAAAATTTCAGGAACTGATGACATATTTTATGAAGACAAATTGGTAAAGGTCCAACATTTTTAATAAAATGAGTATAACTAGGTTACCAATATACAGTACAGAAAATTACTACACAGATTCACTTAATATGATATCTATACTTGTAACAAATAAACAACAATCAAAAATACACAAAATATTTTTGAAAGAAGGAAGGGGTTGGTGAGAAAAACCTAAGAAATAAGGCAGGAAAAACATTGGCAACTTCTAAACAAAAGACAAAAGAAAATGTAGGAAAGGACAGGGTGATCTTGACCAATGCTAACCTGCTTCATATAATTATATGGATATAAAGATTAAATAAACAGAGACTTCACAACTTTCACAAAATCACCTCAAAATGATATTTGAACTGTTGTTTCTGAACCTCAAGCAACTGATATTTCTTCAAAAAAACAGAAATACCATGCTCTAGAGCTCTCTCCAAACATAGAGGTGATATCTTGCTATGGATCAAAATCTCCCTATAATTCCTTTTGTTTCAGGTAAATGCAACCCCACTGATGCTCAATCATGATACAGTATAGTAAAATAAGTTAAAAGATAGGTAGACCAATGGAATTGAATTGAAAACCATGACAGGACCCACATACATATGAAAAGCTGATGCTGAACAATGAAGCTAAAATTATACAATGTAAAACAGAAAGCATCTTCAGTAGTGGTGGCATAACTGGGTGTTGGCATGTAAGACTACAGACAGATGCATATCCATTCCCATGCACAAAACTTAGGTGCAAATGGATGAAATATCTCAAGATAAATAGACCCACACTGACCATCTTATAAGAGAAAGTAGGAGGTACCCAGGAAGAATTTGTAGAGTAGACAGCTTCCTGAACATAACACCAGTAACACAGACACAGCAATCTACAATTAATAAATGAAACTTAGATGCTTCTGTAAATCAAAGGACACAGTCAAAAAAGGCAGGTCAAAAAGTGGAGAACATTCATCAACCGCATATTTGACAGAGGGCTGAATTCCAAAACATACAAAAAACTCAAGTTAACTAGTCACCAAAACACCAAAAAAAAATCCATTTAAAATGTGGGATACAGAATTAAATAGAGACTTCTCAATAGAGGAATATAAAATGCCTGAAAGAAACTTAAGAATGAGCTTAGCAAGTGCTTATACTTAGTGATCAGGAAAATGCAAGTCAAAACAACTCTGAGGTAGCATATTGCTCTTGTCTGAATGGCTAAAATAAAAAACACCAATGACAGTTTATGCTAGAGAGGATTGGAGAAATAGCATTCCTACACTACTGGGGGAAGTGCAAAGTTGTACAACCACTTTGGAAACGACTAAGAAAGTTCCTCAGGAAAACTGGAATCAATTCCACCACAACATACAGCAATTCCACTCATAGGCATATAAGCAAAAGATGAACATTCATACAACAGGACATCTGTTCAACTATGTCCATAGCAATATTCTTTGTAATAGCTGGCACCTGGATTCTACCTAGATGCCCATCAACTGGAGAATGGGTAGAGAAAATAGGGTACATTTACACAGAGAAATAACTGAATCTTAAAATTCACAGGCAAATGGATGAAAGTAGAAGAAAGCATCCTGAGTGAGGTAAACCAGTCAAAAAAAGAAAAACATGGTATGGGCTCTGTTATATATGGGTTTTGGGCATGGAAAGGGGATTAACTGCCTACAATTCACACCACCACAGAAGCTAGGAAACAGGGAGAATCCTAAGGGAGATATACATGGTCTGCCATAGAAGGGGAAAGGGACAAGATCTCCTGAGCAAATTGATATCATGGGTGGAGGGGAGAAAGAGTTAGGAGAAAGAAAAGGGAAGAGGGGGAGGGGAGAGGAGGACTTGAGGGACAGGAAGATTGAGTCAGGGGAAGAATAGAGGAGAGCAAGAAAAAATATTCCAAAATAGATGAAGCCATCATAAAATTAAAGAGAAATCTGGCACTAGGGAAATGTCCAGATGTCTACAAGAATGACACGAAATAGCACTGTAAGCAATGGGCAAGAATTTACCTTACATGGAATCCTACAGCCTTCATCCAGTGGCTGATAGAAGCAGAAGCAGACACCTACAGCTAAAAACTGAGCCACACTCCTGGAATCTAATTTCAGATAGGGAGATGTGATGAGAAAAGTGGTCAAGACCAAATGGGAGATATTCACAGAAACAACTCACCTGAACAAGGGAGAGCTGATGGACCACAGACTCAAACCTGGGAAACCAGCATAGTACTGATCCAGACCCCCTGAATATGGGTGTCAGTTAGGAGGCCTGGGAAATCTATGGGGCCTGGGGTAGTGGATTAGAATTCATCACTAGTATATTAATGGACTTTGAAAGCCCATTCCACATAAAGCAAAACTCTTTCAGCCAAGAGACATACGGCTGCGCCTAGGCCATGAACCAAATTATATGACAGACTTTGAAGATCACTTGTGGAATGTCTCACATTCCCTGGGGTCAGAAAGTGGATGGAATGCAATATTCAGAACTTCTAGAAACCAAACCTCCTGTGTTCTAATCTGTTTTCCCACTACAACCAAAAGCAGTGCCCACATGTGAACACTGGACAGTGATACTGCAAGAATTCTGTCCCCCCATGCCAGGGCTGCAGAGTATCCTATTACCTAGTAAACCCATACTGGGAGGCATGGAGGACAAAGGCCATTGCCCAGGTCAACATATGTACCAACAGAACTACACACTGGCTCATGTTCTGTTCAACTTCCAACAGAATTGAAAGCTTACTGGGTGGTGGTGGTGGTGGCACATGCCTTTAATAACAGCACCTGGGAGGCAGATGCAGTGAGATTTCTGTGAGTTCATACCAGACTTATATACAAGGTGAGTTCCAGGATAGCCACAAAGGTTACACAGGGAAACCATGTCTTGAAAAGCAAAAAGAAATTAAATATATAAACAAATGCAATGATAGCTCAACAGACCTGCTCTGAACACCATTCACCTAGCATGGTAAAACTTGTGGTCCTTCTTAAAACCCATTTCAGAAAAGCCAGAAAAAACTATGACAAGAGACCATAAATTACCTGCCCCTAGTAAACCTGACTGCTAATAACTGCCCCCCAAAACCCCACATAAGC
This sequence comes from Cricetulus griseus, assembly GCF_003668045.3. Lineage (NCBI taxonomy): Eukaryota > Metazoa > Chordata > Mammalia > Rodentia > Cricetidae > Cricetulus > Cricetulus griseus. The sequence goes on from NW_023277041.1 coordinate 35,781, forward strand.
TAGGGCCACCCTGGTAGGACCCATATTAGCAGCTTACCTACTGGGTGATCAGAGATCAAATGACTCAGACAGCACCGTATTTCCAGCACTGCCCTTACAGCAAAGTAGACAGAGCCCTAGACTAAAAAGTTTGTATTTTAGTAGAAACTTCTCCTCTCTCATCTAACACAGCCTGTCCTTCATCCAAAGCACAGAGTCCTTTGTGTGCACATTTCATTACACACTCACTGTCCTGTGAAGCAAACCATTGCCTCAGAGCTGGGAAACGCAGGTCACATTCACACAATAACTGTTCTTAATGTGTACCTGAGTTAAAGAAAAGCAGGCCACAGATTAGAAAACCCAGACTACTGTACCCAGCAAAACTTTCAGTCACTGTATATGGAGAAACATGATATTCCATGACAGAACCAGACTTAAACAATACATATCCACAAATCCAGCAATACAGAAATTTCTAGAAGGAAAACTCCAACCCAACAAAGATAATTACACTCACAAATATATAGGCAATAGATAACCCAATTCTACCAAACACAAAAAGAAACAGGAGGGTGAAATCCACACACAATGACACCATTAACAATAAATCCAAAACAAACAAGAACAAACAATCAATGGACATTAATATCCCTCAATGTCAATGGTCTTAACCTGCCCATAAAACGATACAGGCTAACAGAATGGATATGAAGACCGAATCCATCCTTCTGCTGTATACAAGAAACACACCTCAACTTCAAAGACAGGCGTTACCTCAGAGTAAAGGGTTGGGAAAAGATTTTCCAATCAAATGGATCCAAGAAACAAGCTGGTTTAGCAATCCTAATATCTAAGAAATCAGACTCCAAACTAATATCAATCAAAAGAGATGAAGAAGGACATTTCATATTCATCACAGGAAAAGTCCTTCAAGATGAAGTCTCAATCCTGAACATATATGGCCCAAATAAGAAGGCACCCACATTTGTAAAAGAAGCATTACTAAAGTTCAAACCACACATAAAACCACACACACACACTTATAGTAGAAGACTTCAACATGCTGCTTTCACAACTAGACAGGACCAGCAGGGAGAAACTTAACAAAGAAACAAAGGATCTAACAGAAGTTACGACCCAACTGGGTTTAACAGATATCTATAAAACATTGCATCCAAACACAAAAGAATATACCTTCTTCTCAGCATCACATGGCACCTTCTCTAAAATTGACCACATATTTGGCAACAAAGCAAACCTACAAATATACAAAAGAATTGAAATAACCCCCTGTATCTTATCAGATCACCATGCTTTAAAGCTAGAATTCAACTGCAATAAAAATTCCAGAAAACATAGAAAGTTATGGAAATTGAATAACACCCAATTACACTATTCCTGGGTTGAGGAAGAAATAAAAAAAAAAGAAATTAAAGATTCCCGGAATTTAATGAGAATGTAGACACAACATACCCAAACTTATGGGACACTTTGAAAGGAGTGCTAAGAGGAAAGTTCACAGTACTAAATGTTCATGTGAAGAAACTGGAGAATAGTCACATGAGAGAATTGACAGAAAATTTGAAAGATTTAGAGCAAAAAGAAGCAAACTCACCATGGAGGTGTAGAAGCCAGGAAATAATCAAACTGAGGGATGAAATCAATAAAATAAAAACGAGGAACACATTACAAAGAATCAATGAAACAAAAACACTTGGTTCTTTGAGAAGATCAACAAAATAGACAAACCTCTATCCAAACTAACCAAAAGGCAGACAGAGAGTGCATGCTAATTAACAAAATTAGAAACGAAAAGGGGGATATAACAACAGACACTGAGGAAATCTAGAGAATGATCGGGTCATACTTTGAAAACCTTTACTCCATAAAATTCGAAAATCTAAAGGAAATGGACAGTTTCCTGAATAGATATCATTTACCAAAATTAAAACAAGAACAGATAAGCAGTTTAAATTGTCCTATAACCCCAAATGAAATAGAAGCAGTCATCAAAAGCCTCCCACCCCAAAAAAGCCAAGGGCCAGATGGCTTCACTGCAGAATTCTACCAGAAATTCAAAAAAAGCAACAATCACGTTGATATACAGGCCACACAAAGTACAACTAAACAGAGAACTACAGACCAATATCCCTCATGAACATCAATGCAAAAATACTCAACAAAATATTGGCGAATCGAATCCAAGAACACTTCAGAAAAACATCCACTATGATCAGGTAGGCTTCATCCCAGTGATGCAAGGATGGTTCAACATACAAAAAATCCATTAATGTAATCCACCATATTGACAAACTGAAAAAGAAAAACTACATGATCATCTCACTAGATGCAGAAAAAGCCTTTGACAAAATCCAACACCACTTCATGATAAAGATCTTGGAAAGAACAGGAATAACAGTAACATATCTAAACATGATAAAACAATATATGGCAAACCAACAGCAAAAATCAAAATAAATGGAGAGAAACTCAAAGTGATACCTCTAAAATCAGGAAAAAGACAAGGATGTCCACTCTCTCCATATCTCTTCAATATTGTACTTGCAGTTCTAGCTAGAGCAATAAGA